>NC_054471.1:75086719-75386719 GCF_017639515.1 Carcharodon carcharias
TCCCCACTCTCTCTCTCTCTCCTATCCCCACTCTCTCTCTCTCTCCTATCCCCACTCTCTCTCTCTCTCCTATCCCCACTCTCTCTCTCTCTCCTATCCCCACTCTCTCTCTCTCTCTCCAGTCCCACTCTGTCTCTCTCTCTCTCTCTCTCTCTCCAGTCCCACTCTGTGTCTCTCTCTCTCTCTCTCTCTCCAGTCCCACTCTGTGTCTCTCTCTCTCTCTCTCTCTCCAGTCCCACTCTGTGTCTCTCTCTCTCTCTCTCTCTCCAGTCCCACTCTGTGTCTCTCTCTCTCTCTCTCTCTCCAGTCCCACTCTGTGTCTCTCTCTCTCTCTCTCTCTCCTATCCCACACCGTCTCTCTCTCTCTCTCTCTCTCCTATCCCACACCGTCTCTCTCTCTCCTATCCCACACCGTCTCTCTCTCTCCTATCCCACACCGTCTCTCTCTCTCCTATCCCACACCGTCTCTCTCTCTCCTATCCCACACCGTCTCTCTCTCTCCTATCCCACACCGTCTCTCTCTCTCCTATCCCACACCGTCTCTCTCTCTCCTATCCCACACCGTCTCTCTCTCTCCTATCCCACACCGTCTCTCTCTCTCCTATCCCACACCGTCTCTCTCTCTCCTATCCCACACCGTCTCTCTCTCTCCTATCCCACACCGTCTCTCTCTCTCCTATCCCACACCGTCTCTCTCTCTCCTATCCCACACCGTCTCTCTCTCTCCTATCCCACACCGTCTCTCTCTCTCCTATCCCACACCGTCTCTCTCTCTCCTATCCCACACCGTCTCTCTCTCTCCTATCCCACACCGTCTCTCTCTCTCCTATCCCACACCGTCTCTCTCTCTCCTATCCCACACCGTCTCTCTCTCTCCTATCCCACACCGTCTCTCTCTCTCCTATCCCACACCGTCTCTCTCTCTCCTATCCCACACCGTCTCTCTCTCTCCTATCCCACACCGTCTCTCTCTCTCCTATCCCACACCGTCTCTCTCTCTCCTATCCCACACCGTCTCTCTCTCTCCTATCCCACACCGTCTCTCTCTCTCCTATCCCACACCGTCTCTCTCTCTCCTATCCCACACCGTCTCTCTCTCTCCTATCCCACACCGTCTCTCTCTCTCCTATCCCACACCGTCTCTCTCTCTCCTATCCCACACCGTCTCTCTCTCTCCTATCCCACACCGTCTCTCTCTCTCCTATCCCACACCGTCTCTCTCTCTCCTATCCCACACCGTCTCTCTCTCTCCTATCCCACACCGTCTCTCTCTCTCCTATCCCACACCGTCTCTCTCTCTCCTATCCCACACCGTCTCTCTCTCTCCTATCCCACACCGTCTCTCTCTCTCCTATCCCACACCGTCTCTCTCTCTCCTATCCCACACCGTCTCTCTCTCTCCTATCCCACACCGTCTCTCTCTCTCCTATCCCACACCGTCTCTCTCTCTCCTATCCCACACCGTCTCTCTCTCTCCTATCCCACACCGTCTCTCTCTCTCCTATCCCACTCCGTCTCTCTCTCTCCTATCCCACACCGTCTCTCTCTCTCCTATCCCACTCCGTCTCTCTCTCTCCTATCCCACTCCGTCTCTCTCTCTCCTATCCCACTCCGTCTCTCTCTCTCCTATCCCACTCCGTCTCTCTCTCTCCTATCCCACTCCGTCTCTCTCTCTCCTATCCCACTCCGTCTCTCTCTCTCCTATCCCACTCCGTCTCTCTCTCTCCTATCCCACTCCGTCTCTCTCTCTCCTATCCCACTCCGTCTCTCTCTCTCCTATCCCACTCCGTCTCTCTCTCTCCTATCCCACTCCGTCTCTCTCTCTCCTATCCCACTCCGTCTCTCTCTCTCCTATCCCACTCCCGTCTCTCTCTCTCCTATCCCACTCCGTCTCTCTCTCTCCTATCCCACTCCGTCTCTCTCTCTCCTATCCCACTCCGTCCTCTCTCTCTCCTATCCCACTCCGTCTCTCTCTCTCCTATCCCACTCCGTCTCTCTCTCTCCTATCCCACTCCGTCTCTCTCTCTCCTATCCCACTCCGTCTCTCTCTCTCCTATCCCACTCCGTCTCTCTCTCTCCTATCCCACTCCGTCTCTCTCTCTCCTATCCCACTCCGTCTCTCTCTCTCCTATCCCACTCGTCTCTCTCTCTCCTATCCACTCCGTCTCTCTCTCTCCTATCCCACTCCGTTTCTCTCTATCTCGTCTCTCTCTCTCCTATCCCACTCCGTCTCTCTCTCTCCTATCCCACTCCGTCTCTCTCTCTCCTATCCCACTCCGTCTCTCTCTCTCCTATCCCACTCCGTCTCTCTCTCTCCTATCCCACTCCGTCTCTCTCTCTCCTATCCCACTCCGTCTCTCTCTCTCCTATCCCACTCCGTCTCTCTCTCTCCTATCCCACTCCGTCTCTCTCTCTCCTATCCCACTCCGTCTCTCTCTCTCCTATCCCACTCCGTCTCTCTCTCTCCTATCCCACTCCGTCTCTCTCTCTCCTATCCCACTCCGTCTCTCTCTCTCCTATCCCACTCCGTCTCTCTCTCTCCTATCCCACTCCGTCTCTCTCTCTCCTATCCCACTCCGTCTCTCTCTCTCCTATCCCACTCCGTCTCTCTCTCTCCTATCCCACTCCGTCTCTCTCTCTCCTATCCCACTCCGTCTCTCTCTCTCCTATCCCACTCCGTCTCTCTCTCTCCTATCCCACTCCGTCTCTCTCTCTCCTATCCCACTCCGTCTCTCTCTCTCCTATCCCACTCCGTCTCTCTCTCTCCTATCCCACTCCGTCTCTCTCTCTCCTATCCCACTCCGTCTCTCTCTCTCCTATCCCACTCCGTCTCTCTCTCTCCTATCCCACTCCGTCTCTCTCTCTCCTATCCCACTCCGTCTCTCTCTCTCCTATCCCACTCCGTCTCTCTCTCTCCTATCCCACTCCGTCTCTCTCTCTCCTATCCCACTCCGTCTCTCTCTCTCCTATCCCACTCCGTCTCTCTCTCTCCTATCCCACTCCGTCTCTCTCTCTCCTATCCCACTCCGTCTCTCTCTCTCCTATCCCACTCCGTCTCTCTCTCTCCTATCCCACTCCGTCTCTCTCTCTCCTATCCCACTCCGTCTCTCTCTCTCCTATCCCACTCCGTCTCTCTCTCTCCTATCCCACTCCGTCTCTCTCTCTCCTATCCCACTCCGTCTCTCTCTCTCCTATCCCACTCCGTCTCTCTCTCTCCTATCCCACTCCGTCTCTCTCTCTCCTATCCCACTCCGTCTCTCTCTCTCCTATCCCACTCCGTCTCTCTCTCTCCTATCCCACTCCGTCTCTCTCTCTCCTATCCCACTCCGTCTCTCTCTCTCCTATCCCACTCCGTCTCTCTCTCTCCTATCCCACTCCGTCTCTCTCTCTCCTATCCCACTCCGTCTCTCTCTCTCCTATCCCACTCCGTCTCTCTCTCTCCTATCCCACTCCGTCTCTCTCTCTCCTATCCCACTCCGTCTCTCTCTCTCCTATCCCACTCCGTCTCTCTCTCTCCTATCCCACTCCGTCTCTCTCTCTCCTATCCCACTCCGTCTCTCTCTCTCCTATCCCACTCCGTCTCTCTCTCTCCTATCCCACTCCGTCTCTCTCTCTCCTATCCCACTCCGTCTCTCTCTCTCCTATCCCACTCCGTCTCTCTCTCTCCTATCCCACTCCGTCTCTCTCTCTCCTATCCCACTCCGTCTCTCTCTCTCCTATCCCACTCCGTCTCTCTCTCTCCTATCCCACTCCGTCTCTCTCTCTCCTATCCCACTCCGTCTCTCTCTCTCCTATCCCACTCCGTCTCTCTCTCTCCTATCCCACTCCGTCTCTCTCTCTCCTATCCCACTCCGTCTCTCTCTCTCCTATCCCACTCCGTCTCTCTCTCTCCTATCCCACTCCGTCTCTCTCTCTCCTATCCCACTCCGTCTCTCTCTCTCCTATCCCACTCCGTCTCTCTCTCTCCTATCCCACTCCGTCTCTCTCTCTCCTATCCCACTCCGTCTCTCTCTCTCCTATCCCACTCCGTCTCTCTCTCTCCTATCCCACTCCGTCTCTCTCTCTCCTATCCCACTCCGTCTCTCTCTCTCCTATCCCACTCCGTCTCTCTCTCTCCTATCCCACTCCGTCTCTCTCTCTCCTATCCCACTCCGTCTCTCTCTCTCCTATCCCACTCCGTCTCTCTCTCTCCTATCCCACTCCGTCTCTCTCTCTCCTATCCCACTCCGTCTCTCTCTCTCCTATCCCACTCCGTCTCTCTCTCTCCTATCCCACTCCGTCTCTCTCTCTCCTATCCCACTCCGTCTCTCTCTCTCCTATCCCACTCCGTCTCTCTCTCTCCTATCCCACTCCGTCTCTCTCTCTCCTATCCCACTCCGTCTCTCTCTCCTATCCCACTCCGTCTCTCTCTCTCCTATCCCACTCCGTCTCTCTCTCTCCTATCCCACTCCGTCTCTCTCTCTCCTATCCCACTCCGTCTCTCTCTCTCCTATCCCACTCCGTCTCTCTCTCTCCTATCCCACTCCGTCTCTCTCTCTCCTATCCCACTCCGTCTCTCTCTCTCCTATCCCACTCCGTCTCTCTCTCTCCTATCCCACTCCGTCTCTCTCTCTCCTATCCCACTCCGTCTCTCTCTCTCCTATCCCACTCCGTCTCTCTCTCTCCTATCCCACTCCGTCTCTCTCTCTCCTATCCCACTCCGTCTCTCTCTCTCTCCTATCCCACTCCGTCTCTCTCTCTCTCCTATCCCACTCTGTCTCTCTCTCTCCTATCCCACTCCGTCTCTCTCTCTCTCCTATCCCACTCTGTCTGTCTGTCTGCCTGGCTCTCTCCTATCCCAATGTCTGTCTCTCTCTCGCTCTCCAGATCCTGGACCCCTTGCTGACAATCAGCCGAGGCCGAGCACCTGTCCATAAGTGGGCCATGGATAATGCTGGGAGGGGCTGTGGAAGATGGGGGCGTGGAAGAATCCATGGGAGTGTGACCATGCAAGGAGCCAGGTGTCCGCTCCCTTGCCTCCCATCTCAGGTTACTCACAGTTCGCCACTTCATCAGTGGCGGTTGCTTCCCATCCCTGTGTTCCTGCTCCCAGGTCCAAGGCCTCACCTCTCCCCACAGCCTGGGCCTCTGGTGACTGCGATGGCTGCTCCAGCATCATGACGTGCTGCTGGCTGGTCCAAAGTTCAGCACATGGGGAGTCAGGGCTGGGACCAGAGTGCAGACGACATAAAACCAAAACGGTGACATAAATTAGGAAAAAAGGATCCTGTATAATTAACAATGTTAAAGCGAAACGACTTTAAGCAGGCCTGCTTAAAGAGAGAACTTGCTGTCCCACCTAGGGTAGTTGATGCACAAGAGCATTATTAATTGCAAGTTGCCCTCCGAGCCACACACCATCCTGATTTGGAACTAAATCATCGTTCCTTCAATGTTGCTGGACCAAAATCCTGGAACTCCCTTCCTAGCAGCTCTGTAGGTGTTCTGGCACCTCAAGAACTGCAGCGGTTCAAGGCAGCGGCTAACCACCACCACCTGAAGGGCAATTAGGAAGGGGCAATAAATGCTGGCCTAGCCAGCAACACCCAGGCCCCATGTATGAATGATAAAAAAGGCCAAAGGGCCCAATGTACAGAATCAGCTCTTTGGAAGAGCTAGCCAATTAATTCCATTCCCCTGCTCTGTTCTCGCCAAGTATTTATCCAGTTCCCTTTTTGAAAGTTCCTAATGAACCCACTTCCATTGCCCCCTCAGGAAGTACATTCCAGCTCATAATAACTCGCTAAATAATCACCAAAAATCTATCAGTAAATTTTGTGGAAGTTCTCCCCACTCCCCCTGTGTCCCAATACATTTTCTCCATAAGCAGAACATTCCTTTTCATAGAGGGAAGTACCCGTCCAATTTCACAAGCATTTAGGAAGGCAAATGGTATGTTGGCCTTCATTGCAAGAGAATTTGAGTGCAGGGGCAAGGATGTCTTACTGCAACTGTATAGGACCTTGGTGAGACCACAACTGGGTGGAGTACACGATAAGGTGTAAAATACTACCTTGTGGTCCTTCTGTAGATGTTGTGGTTGGGACACTGTGGCTCAAGGTCATTTGTGTTCCTTACCAGGACGTCAGCTAAACATGACAAGGGGGTGAGCTGAACTTCACAAGGTTTCTGCACAAGCCACATTTCACCAAAACAAGGCAAGCGAGAGCTAAGAAAACATGACACTTGCAAGGCACTATTTGCCATTTTAGGGCAAAAACTTACTGAACTAACTAACATTTTACAGTTTATTTCTGAATCACATTTTGAGCAACAACCACTTGGAAAACATGCATTTCTAGTGACAAAAGCAGAAAATGCTGGAAAAGCCCAGCAGGTCTAGCAGCATCTGTGGAGACAGAAACAGAGTTAACGTTTCCAGTCTGTATGACTCTTCTTCAGAAGAAGGTTACAGGCCATGGTTGCAGCAGCAATCAGGCTTCAAGGAACAGATATTTAAGCATACCCACCATAGAGAAAAAATACGGGGCAGAATATTGCCCTTGGCTGGGGGCTCAGCAGGGGCAGGCAGGAAGCCGACCGCCACCCACGATCGGCACCAGACCGCAATTTCATGCTGGCAGGCAGCGTGAGATGTAAACGGCAACAGTCAGCACTGCCTGTGCGGGAAGATGGGAGAATGGGAGGAGGGCGAGCGGGCCAATTGTGAACTTCGTTCATGCACGTGAGTGAGCGCTTTATAATTTCCCTGAGGCACAAAGATGTCTCAGGGAGATGAGGTGCTGTTAAAAAAAAGCAAATAAAGAAAATAAAAATGTCATAAAACATGCCCCCTCATGTGGCTTGGTCACATGAGCAAGGACTTGTTATTAATTCAATTGCAAAACTTTTATTTTATTTTTATTTGCTTTTGAAAACCTCATCCCGTCCGTGCATGAGGTTTCCAAAAAAAATGCAAAGGCCCCTTGGTCTTTTAGCCTGCCCACCAACTGTTAGGTTAATTGATTATTTAATGGCTTTAACAGGCCTATTAATGTCAGTGGGCACGCTGCTGGCTCCAACGCATGCCTGCCAACCAAACTATCGTATGACTGCGCGTTGACGTTGCCATGCTCGGCCGATGTCAACAGGCGTCATCTCAAGCTTCAGCAGGTTGGGTGCTCACCAGCCCACCAAGCGAAAATTTCTGCCCATGAAAATTTAAAGTGGCCTCACAGCCGTCAAAACACAGTCTGAGCTCCACTGTCACCACTGCTGCCTCGGGGCTCGCGACCCCAAAATCTCGTCCTGTGACCCCAATGAGAATCACAACCCAAAGCTTGGGAACCCCTGACTTCGGATATTAGAATATAAAACTGCTAAGTAATATTTGTGACTCAACTGGGGGAACCTAATCACATAATTGGTGCTCTAATAAACAACAATGTGGGAGAAAGCAACTACCATGAGGGAATAACCTACTTGACCTCATCCTCACCAATCTACCTGTCACGTGTGTATTTCTCCATGACAGTAAAGTAGAAATGATAATTGCACAATACTTGTAGAAACTAAAACTCTTCTTCACAAATAGAACACCCTCCGTCGTGACATTGACACTACCAATGTGTTAAATGGGAAAGATTAAGAATAGATCTAAAATTTAATCACAATTCCTAGTTCATATCATTGGCACTATTGTGAGGTCCTGAGCAGGATTCTGCACGAATGCAGGGATAGTCACACAAATTGCTCTCATTTGTATCCTCTTTGGTCAACTAAGAGAAAAGCGAACTGAATTTGGGCTGTTACAGCCAAGTGGGGTGGCACTGAAAGAGAAGGATAGAGAGAAACATGGGACATGAAACTAGATTATACTTTGCAACAGTTCAGTTAGTAACCAGATTACTTGCCAGGATAACTCATGTAGACCAGGAGGCTCCTAGGGTTAAGCCCTAGCCATACTAAGTTAATAGGCCTGTTAAAGCCATTAAATAATCAATTAACCTAAATTTTTCGCTGCCTGCCCAACCTGATAGTTGGCGGGCAGGCGAAAAGACCAAGCGGCCTTTGCATTTTTTTTTGGAAACCTCATCTGTACCTTGCTTGTCCTGCTTTCTACCCTTAATTAGCACATTCCTTAGATAATATCACCACTTTCAACACCTCTTTGTCCTTTTGTCTGTGACATCTTTTGGTTATCTCCACCTATCACTGGCCCTCTATCCAGCTCTACTTGTCCCACCCCACCTTAAACCAGCTTATATTTCACCTCTCTTCTATTTTTACTTAGTTCTGTTGAAGGGTCATTCGGACTCAAAATGTTAACTGTGTTCCTCTCCACAGATGCTGCCAGACCTGCTGAGTTTTTCCAGGTATTTTTGTTTTTGTTTTGGATTTCCAGCATTCGCAGTTTTTTGCTTTTATCTCGGTTAATAGATCTCAGCTGGAATGGTGATGGGAGCATTACAATTGGGCTCAGCATCCCGAGATAAGGGGGGGCAGGGGAAGAAAGAAAAAGCTGCCAGAGCAGGTGCTGCTGAATTTCATTTCCCTATGGAAATTGTGCAAAAATGGGATCAATTTCAGGTCACATCTCAATACTTACTGACTAGACTAGCTTGTGCAGAATGGCCAATGGGACAAGGTATTGGAGGACTGCCAAGTGTTTAAACCCAAATTATACCTTGGGGCATAATGTAATTCAGCCAAAGCTTTACACAAGGTTGCGACAGCATATACATAAATAGAGAAGCTGTTTGGTAAAAGGAGATTGTGTGGGGCCGGGGTTGGGCAGGGGTGGTGTGGTGGTAGTGAGCGGGTGAAATGGTGAAGTAATTAACCAAGTGTATTAGGATGTTCAGCTGCTTCCAGGAGTCTCAAACCTGTGTGGCAGTCAAATGTAGCTCTGGTCAAAGCCTCTTTATACGTGATCTTCTGTTTGGTTTTTGGGCAAACCAAATTCTTGGCATGCATCTTTTCATCCTTGAGTCTCTGAGCAGTCAGGTCATCAATGAGACCCTTTCTCAGAGCATCCTTCAAGGAAATCCTTCCCTGCAAATTTGGATCCACCAGCCCACCGGTCACATACTGCAGCTCCAGGAATCGATGGCCTAGGTCACGACTCAAGAGGCTGCCATGCACAGCTTCTGCAGTTGATAATGTTGCCTGTGTCCCTGGCAGAAGGAAACCTCTGTAAGCCTGCTGAGATTTTTGGATGTTGGCAGCAATTTCACTGTCAATTAAATCTCTCTGCAACGCTTCTGAAATGGAGTATTTCCTCCCAGTTGCTGGATCAGTTATCCCACCAGTACAAGCCTGCGCTTCGAGCAATCGAGTAGCTGTCAATCTTTCCACTAAATTCTGACGCATGGCTTTCAGCACAGAAATTCTCCTACATACATTAGGATCCCAAATGCCTGCAACTGGACTATTGAGATTGGCAGCTACGGTTGTCCGACTCGTCAACATGTCAGCCAGCTCAGTCACTGTGATATGTCCATCTCGGTATTTTTTAAGATCTGTTTGGCTAATGTTACCCTGAGTTAAAGCATCATTGATGCTGAACTGCCTTCCTGAGCTACTGTCAGTAAGAAAACACTGCGACTCATCAATAGTCTCCCTCCACTGGGACTGCAGTGCTGAAAGTTCAAGGTAGGTCTGCTTCTCAATATAGTACTTCAGAAATGCATCATATAAAGTTATTTCTGATTTTGTGCTGGTATCAACCACTGAAATAGTGTTAGCCCTTGCAGGGGAGGGAGTGGAAATCTTCCGTGTCCCAAAGGGAAGAAGCAGATAGTTCCCTTCTAAATCCACCACACACAATCTCATCAATTCCGCATAGTGCATAGCTCGCGCTGTATTGTTTGGGTCCTGAAAACCTTTCACGTTGCCAAGCACCTTGGAAAGGTTTTGGATAGTGTCACGATTGAGGAGACCTTGCTTGCACGCAATCTCCAGCGGTAATCTAATACTCCGCACTGGGTCAATGATTCCCCCAGTCGCTATTTGAACTTCAAGCAGCCGCCTTCCAGTTTGTCTTGGAAGCAGCTTGCTCTCCATGGCTTGGAATATGGACAAGGTCTTACCGTAATGAAAATACCCTGTGACTCCTTTCTCTGCCTGAAGCAGTCTCCCCTTGAACTCTAGAGGAATGAGGCCTTTCTCACTTGCCTCCTGAACAGTGCACTTTTCATTGGACAGTGTGTGGACAATATAGCCCGTTGCAGCTTGAGCTTCCAGGAACTCAAGGGCTACAGAGGATTCAATGATTCCTTCTTTCACTGCCTCACAGAAGGACATTTTCCGTTTGCTGACTTCCAAGTACAGGCCAGCAATTGAGTTAATTTTGTTCAGATACTTGCCAAGGGAATTTTGAACTTGCGAAACGGTCTTGATTCCTTTCTCAAGTTGTTCAGCAATATTTTTGTTCAAGAGCTCGGCCTCAACCAAGTCCTTCAATGTCACTTGGTGGCGTAGGCCCTGAAATTCCAGAATTTGAGCTGAAGGAACAGATTTGTCTTGGACTTTACTCAGGCTGTTTTGGTTGCTGCTCATATGATATTTGTCACCAACTTGCATAGCAAATGTTGCATTATTGTTTTGGTTTGAATGCTGCTCACCTGTCTCATTGTAGTGTTTCACTGGCGCACTCTGCGAGAACAGTTCAGTACGAGAAGAAATACTCATTTTGCTTAACCTATTTCCCACAAAATCACCCTCATCTTTGTGCCGTGCCCTCTGATCACTGCAAGATACAGGAGCATCCCAGGTGTTCAAACTCGGTTCAAAGGCGCTCTGTTCGGCTCCTAAATGCTTGGCATTATTATTTAAACTTTCATTTCCAAACAAAACAGTCTCTTTCTCCTTTAAAGTTTTTCCCATTTTGCCACACGATTTGCTGAGTCCCAGTTCTGTCATCTGTGAAAATTAATAATGTTTACAATGAAAAAAAAGAGCTGGATCGCAGCAGAGATGGGTCAGCACCAAGAGCAAGCATGTGAGAGCGAGAGAGAAAGAGAGAGAGGGAGTGAGAGTGTGAGAGAAAGAGAGAGTGAGAGTGTGTGAGAGAGAGAGAGAGAGAGAGAGAGAGAGTGTGAGAGAGAGAGACAAAAAGAGCAAGTTCACAAAAACTAAGTCCCTCAAAGAATGAACTGCAGGATCGAAAATCCTGTGAAAAATCAAGACTAGGAGAGTAATTGCTGAAATGATACCACCTGTAACCATGGCAGCAAAGTAAATTCTCATAAGGAAAGATGATATATGAAGACCAGGTTCTTTAGTGGACTAGAATCATGGTAACTCCACCCCTCCCCACCCCATCACAAATCATTTCTCCCCCTGTGAAAGTTTAAAATATTTTGATAATTCTGTATTAAAATTGGATTATTGGGTGACAAACTTTGATTCTTCTTAATCCAAGATATAAACAGTCGATTGTTCCCACACACCCTCACGGGAGACCAGCCAATTCTTGGGTAAACTAACTCAATTTTTTGTGTACTTACATCTGCTCAGTGATTTGGGAAGAGTTTAGCTCACTCTCCTTGGCTTCGTGGGAGGGAGCACTTCATTTCCTGACTAACATGCGGCACAAATGCAGCAAAATCAGTTCATTAGAGAATGCCATCGCATCCTTGCAGAGTTTACGGAGACCAGAACTGGGTGTTATAAATAGAAGACAGTCACTAATAAATCCAATAGGAAACTCAAGAGAAACTTGTTCCTCTCGAGAGTGGGGATGAGAATGTTGAAGTTGCCAGCACAACAAGTGGTTGAGGTGAATAGCCTAGAAATGTTGAAGGGGAAGCTAGGTAAGCCCATACTGCTATTAAAGGGTACATAATTGTTTTTATTAAAGGGAACATAATTGTTTTGGTTAAAGGGTACATAATTGTTTCGGTAAAAGGGTACATAATTGCTTTGGAGGGACTTAGAAACATTTAACAATTCTGTGCTTTGTAACTGCCAGAATGATTTGTCCTTGATGAATTCCATTTTTCCCATTGGCAGAAGGATCAAGAATCAGAGGTTGCCAATTAAATGTGATTGGCAAAAGAGCCAATGGTGACATGAAGAACTTTATATAGTAAGTGGTTAATTCTGAAAAGCATTGCCTGAGTGTATGGTGGAGATTCAATTGTGGCTTTAGAAGAGGAAATTGAATGAACACCTGAAGGGGCAATTTGCAGGGCTGTGGGGAAAGGGTGAGGAGATGGGACTAGCTGAGTTGTTCTTGGAGAGAGCTCCTTCTGCACTATAACCATTCCACGGTTCTATGAGGGAGCATAGTAGGATAACTTGATAGGGTTAGATAAGGAGGAGGCTCATATGGAGCATAAACACTGGCATAGATCAGTTGGGCTGAATGGCCTGTTTCTGAGCTGTACATTTTATGTAATTCTACATAAAATCTGCCAGAGACTTTTTTTTATAATTAACCATAATGAGTCTAGCAGCTGATCTTTACATTTATTCACCTGTTTACTTTCGCTCACTTGCAAGGTTCCCAAGCCAAGAATTGGATTTCTATTGTCCACCCTCCACACAGCTTCCCCCCACTACACAGCACCCCGCCCCCCCCCCCCCCAACAACACAGCCTCTCCCACCCCCGATACAGCCTCCCGATTACTGACCCTCCCCAAAACAGCCTCCCCATTAATGATCCTTCCCAATACAGCCTCCCGATTACTGACCTTCCCCAATACAGCACCTCCCCCACTGACCCTCCCCAATACGGCACTCCTGAGTGACCCTCCCCATCACTGACCCTGCCCTATACAACCTCCCCGTGACCCTCCCAAATAAAGCCCCCCACCACTGATTCTGCCCAACATGGACTCCCCCCATAACACAGCCTCCCCTGACCATGACACTGCCTGCCAGCACCCGGTACGGCCTCCCCATCACTGACCCTCCCCAATACAGCCTTCCCCTCAGTGACCCCCATCACTGACCCTCCTCGACACTGCCTCCCCCTCAGTGACTCTCCCCAACACAGCATCCCTCTCACTGGCCGCTCCCCAATACACCACCCCCCCCCACCCCCCAATGACCCTCCCCAATACAGCCTCCCGCTTACTGGCCCTCCTCAACGCAGCCTACCCTATGGACCATTCTGAACAGGCATGGTGGCTCTCCTGCAATTTGAACCAGTATGGATATTTTCTCCTCTAATTTGCGATTGAACACAGATTTGTAGCTGGTGAGACAAATCCCCTATCAGGTTCTGGGTGGGCAGGGGAGATATGGATGAGGTTTATAATGATAGCTATTCAATGGTAACTTCCATCTGATTGAACAGTGGAGTGGGGGTTGGATGCCATGGGATGGGTGACTTTAACCATGTTTCCAAGAAACCACTTCTTTTATCAGATGACAGTATCTTCAGAAAGATCTTAAAGCCCATGATGACAGGGAATTATGTTCTTATAACACACACAGATTGCAAAGCCTATTTTCCTTTATGATTCTTTGGTGTGCTCAGCCAGCTCAAATTCCTCCAAACTAGCTTTGGGGTAACAACATTGACAGAATTATTTCGGGTCAACCATGGTAGTGGGGCAGGGTGATGCTGATTTGTTTCACTCACTCCAGGACCTAGGATCCAGGATATGTAAAAGCACCATCGAATATAACACAAAGCAAGATGCCCACATTTGATTCTCTTTCTTTGATCTTAGCTCACATCAGGCAGGACAGGATTTAGGGTGCAGCTTCCTGCAGAATGCAAGAAAATTGAAAACCATGGCATGTTGAGGACAGAAAACTTGATTTTAGAAATATTGGCAGAAGGGGAAGATGGTACGGAGTCCCACCTCTTTAAGGATCTTGGAAAAGAATGAGAGCCAGAGATTTGATTTGAAAAAAGTAAAGATTTAAAAAGGGGCATTACAGAAGGTAAGATATATTTGCAGACAAAGATCAAAGAGCTGTGGGTGCTGACTAAATCAGAACAAGTGAATTACGACAAGGGGATAGGATTGGGAATTTTTGTTCCTCATCTCACATTCAAGAGTTGAAGAGATCAAGAGGAGTCTAGGCATTCGTGCAGTGTTCAGAACTTGAGCCTTTTCAAGGATTCATAATTTTTAAGAGAAAACAAGGACAAAAAAAGGCTTAAATATTTAGGAGTCAGCTTTGGCAATCAACAAGGTGCATGATTGTAACATGGGCTCAAAGGGAGACCATAGGGTGACAACTGTCAATAGGCAAATCAGGTTTAGGTGTGGAGCAATCAAGCAGCAGTTGCACTTGGGGGAAATATTTGGAAATCAAGTTTTTAAGGGAATTGTATTAATTGGATGCTCAGGCAACCTCAGCTATTATTATATATTTTTTAAAATCAATTTGGGCCAAAAGAACAAATCTGAAATTTATTCTGCTGTTAAAAAGATAACAACAAATAATTAACCCAGCAATTGAATTAGAGGTAAAAACAAAAAAAAACTGCGGATGCTGGAAATCCAAAACAAAAACAAAAACAGAATTACCTGGAAAAACTCAGCAGGTCTGGCAGCATTAGCGGCCAATTGAATTAGAGGGTCTGATTTTTCTGAATGTGTATTCTGAGCATGGAGCCTCACCTAACCAGTGGGGCCTCACCTACCCAGGGGTACTCAACACACTTATAAAACCCACTTCCATCATGATCTGGTCCACCATCAACCGAGAGCCAACAGTTAAGCAAGCAGTTCACCACAAAAGCTTCCCCAAGCAAGATGAGATTTTTCTCAAGCCAACTTTAGACTGAAATGTACCTCCGAAGGCTGTTTCAAGCTTCTTAATGGTGTAATATTTTGCCTTCTTTCTCCAACTGGTGCAGACAGCCTTGCTTCCAGTGATTTGTTTCGAATGGTGCTATATTTTGTTTCCACCCGCCCTGGCACTTTCTGCATGGCCGTCAACTTTCCCGGCACAGCAGTGTGCTGGGTAGTCAGGATAGATTGTTGACTGCACGGCTCACTCTCCGAAAACTCCAATTCAATTAAAGATACCATTGGCCTCATACCTCCAGGTTGGTATTGGTTTTCCTCCAACATGACTCTCTTCTGGTCCTTCGCTTCACTCCATTCCAAATAGTACTGGCAGTTCCTCGCTTGCCTGATTAAATCCTCTGCTACATGATTAGATTGTTCGACTCTGCTCCCTAGCTGTATGTTCCAGTTGTTTCGATGCTGGTTATTTTCCTTCCTCATCTGCTGCTGGGCTTGGTCCAGTTTGTCACTGAATTCCTGCATCTGCAGCTGTTGCATTTTGACCTCCTCTTCCAGGACTCCCTTCTCCATTTTAGCAACAGAGAGCTCAGCTTGGAGTTCCCCAATAGTTCTTGCAGCCACTAAGTTAGCCTCGGTCAACTCAGTCAGCTGAAGCTTCAAGTCATCCATCACCTGCCGGCCACTGTCCACCTCCTCCTGCAGGTTCCATGCCCTGAGCTCTTGCTCCTGCACCTCTCTCGCTCTCTGAATTAGGTGCTCTTGGGTTTTCTTAAGCTGCTCACTCAAGCAGTCCACCTGCATTCTCTGAGCGTCAACTCTCTGCTCCACCAACTTTTTCTCTGTCTTCACAGAATGAAGTTCGGACTTTATGCTGATCACAACTGCATCTGCTCTTTGGTTCACAGACTTCAGGTCATCAGCCTTTTGGTTCAATTCAGTGGTTGTCTGTTTGTGATGTGCTAACTCATCTTCCAGTTTTTTAACTGTCTGCTGATACATGAACTCAATGTTTACCTTCTTCTCCAAAGTCTCTTGTACCTTTCTCAATGTCTCTTGTAACACATTGTTTTCCCTTTTCTGAAACTCCATCCTTTCCTCGGCCAATGTTTTATCATTCAGAAGATGAGTGGATTCAGCCTTTAAGCTTCTCGCAACATCATCAGTGCGACTGCAAGCCAGAGTAAGTTCATCCACCTTGTGTTCAAGTTCCCTTGATATGCATTGGCTGTTGGTCAACTTGTCCTCCAACTCCCTGGTTTTTTTCTCCCAGTCTTTTTCTCCGCGGCTCTTCTGCCTCTCTGCCGCTTCGAGTTTCTCTTTTAAATCGTCAGCTGCTGCCTTGTAGGTCGACGATCGTTGCTCAGCAAGGCTACTGTCCCGACGAAGTACCTCAATTTCCTCTTCCAAACGTTGGACACGGATACGAGCACTCAAGCAGTCCTGGGAAAGTGCCTCAGTGTTCAGTCTGAAATCCTCATTCCTGCACTGGCTGTCCTTCAGCTCATATTCCAGGTGTGCCAGCTTCTGTCGATAATCCTCCTCTTTCTCATGCATCTGATTCAGTCCCATCTGGGCTTTCTCAAGTTTGAGGCATAAGCTGTTTAACTCTACCAAGCGCAAGGAAGCTTGATGCTCCGCTACACTCATGTTCTTTTCGAGACCCCTCATCTCAAGCAGCAAGCTCTGCAAGTCCTTATAGGTTCGGTCATTAATTCGGTGAAGTTCGGTGACCAACTTCCTCAGAATCTCTGCTTCATTTACTGGGGTACCTTGTTCCACCAGTGTAATTCCTGCTCCCACCACATATTGCATTTCCCTGATATAAACATGCATCTGATCCACAATGTGTTTTATTCTCACTACCTGTTCCACGGTTTCCAGGTCAAAGTCGATCTGTCCAATAGACTTACAAACAGTGGTTTGCTCAGAGAATGGTTGCACCGGGCTAATTTCATTCTGAATCTCCTGTCCAGGAAGGTGTCCTTCTGACTGCCACCTTCTTATATGGGCATCGTTAATCTCTCCTCCCAGCTTGTGGAACTTGGACCTGAGGATCACCAGCTTCAGGCGTTCCAATTCCTGCTCTAACCTGGCTTTTTCCCTCAACATCTCCTCCAACTTTACCCTGTACTGGCTCACCTCCAGGTCGGACATGTTCCTGCCACCCACAGCTTCGCAGTGCCTCCATTCTTTCTCGAGTTCTGGCCGTGAACAAGCCAACATCTGCTCGAGTAGCAGCTTCTTCTCAACAGTCTGTCTCAGTTCCACCCTCAGATCATCGACCTTCTGTATTAAGGACGAGTTCTCAGTAACAAGGATGGTCAGACTTTGCTGCTGACTGGGACCACCCATGTCGGCAGAAGCTCCCGAAAACCTTTTCCTCTACAAACAAAATTAAGTGCTCAGTCATATATAAGTGGGGGTGGACTGCGTAATTTAGAATTTTGTGAATTGTTCATTTATAAAATGAGAAAATTCTACATACTTACAGAAGCGTTCTTAGTAAATTGGCAAAATCCAGAGGAACCACTACTGCCATTAAGCTGTGCCCCATCACCTTTTGCAAAAAGCCTCAGGAAAAGTGTTTTGTTATTGTTAAATATGGCAAGAACCTCCACCAGAGAAAAAACAGCAGCACAAGAATGTTTTGCGCACTTTGGGAAAAGCAAGAAAACAGAAAGAATGCATCTAAACAATAGAACTCCTTTAATATTGTGGACAATATACCCTGTATATCAACTGTGTGCAACCGTGATTAGATATTTTGTTTTTTATTTATTCCCAGGATGAGAGCATCACTGACAAGGCCAGCATTTATTGTCCACATCTAATGCCCATGAGAAGGTGCTGGTGAGCCATATTTGTGAAGTGCTGCAGGCCATCTTGTGTATGTACGCCCACAATGCTGAGAGTGTTTCAGGATTTTGACCCAGCAACAATGAAGGAATGGTGATACATGTCCCACACTTCAACATACAAGAATTGTATAGGGTGTGTAAAGTTGTTTTTGTGTGTGGAATAGCTCTAATAGGAAGTTTACAAGCAGCTCTTACCTGAACCTGTTACTGTTTCCAATCGGGGGAAAATAATCACAACCTAGTAAAGTACCATCAGCATTGTACCTTTGATACATTGACACCTACTCTGAATGAATGCAGATCTCTCTTTTATCCCCACAAACATTGTGAGACTCTACTCCTTCTGATCATGACAAAAAAGCATTTTATCACAAATATCATAATCATACTTGGCCAACATTTGGTTTGTAAAATCCATTGAATATTTTTTCTGCGTTCTTGACACCAATGTTACAATGGATGGCATCCCATACAATTGGGTGATCAGACCTACACATCACTCAGTACAGCACAGCACACCACACCGCAAGCCACAAACACTTGGAACAGCCGATGCATCAACTGTGCCCAAAGGTCATTGAAATCTGGAGTCTTTGGAAGTGAAGGCAACTCCTGAAAAGTGGCCCACCCATTTTAGGCAGGCACTCCACAAGGCAGCAGAAATAAAATATTACCTTTGCTCCCTGGGCGTCCTCTCCACCTATCTGGGCTATCCTTCACAGATGCACTTCCATTTTTGGTCTCCACAGGCCCATGTATAAGGCAGTTCTGTCCCCTGCTATGTCTACCCGCAAGGGTCCAATAGCTTTACTAGCAGCCAGTGGCCCTTTAACAGCTGCCTGTCTACAACAGCTCCTGCAGCACTTCCAGTACATAATGTGCTAAGCACTGAGAGGACCACAAAACCATGTTAACTAACATTGCTTTATCGATCAGCTACTTGGGGCAGGAATTTCTACCCCGGCCCGCCGTCGGGATTGTCCAGTCCTGCCGAAAGTCAATGGGCTATTGGCTGGGCCACCAAATCTCCCGCAGCGAGTCCCATCAAAAATCCCTGCCTTAGTCACAAAGTACCCGATAAGCTAAAAACAGATTGTGTACTCCACTTATTATACTGATGAAAGGAATTGCTCACAACTAATGAAACCTACCTTAAAAATGTTATCTTGTCTGATTTCAAGGGCTCTGCAACAATAGTTTAGATTGCCTTACATAGATCAGATGGATTTCAATAACAAACACGTACCTCTTCAACTTGTCTTGGGAAACTTCCACTTTTGCCATTGCTTCTGGGCCTATTTTTCAGGCTGTATTCCACTTCACAACATTCTTCCATCATCTGCCCTTTCAACAATGCCGGCACTCTGACCACCTCCTGCTGGGCACTTCCATCCACTTCACAACATATATCCACTTCAGCGCTCAATTCCATTGGTGCTTCCTGATTTCTCGGAGACTCTCTTTGGAGTCCAGTCATGCCTTCCCCCTGATCCATCCCATCAGGAGCTCCTTGCATTCTCGGGCTTTGCTGGCTTCTGACAGGGAGCACTGGGTCTGCTGACGCCGGCAGGTTCTGGAGGTGCCCCACTGGCTTGGTTTCACTTTGGTTGGATTGAGCTGGCCTATCGCTATCTATCTCCATCACTTTTTCACCAGCATTCCTCTCAGGCTGTATGACCATGCCGGTTTTATCAGTGGCAGTGGATGGGGCAATCTTCACCTCGCCAGTCTTTGGCGGTTCACACATGATGCTGTCGGCAAGTTCCTCCTGCAGTTTCTCCTTTTTAATCTGGAATTTCCTACCTTGATAAACGTGCTGCGATGTCACGCTTCTTTCTTGAATGTCCATGGTGCAGTCCTGAATTAAAAGCTTGGATTTAGGGAAGTGTTCTTCATGCAGCTGAAACTGATCTTCCACAGTTGGCTCCACACTAAATTTAGACCCTTCAACAGCCCACTGGTTACCTTCACTGCAAACTGACTGGCCATTAGGAACCAATTTAATTGTAGCTTGCAAAATGGAGTCGCTGGATTTTGTTCTCTCATTCTCGTTACTCTTGGGTTTTTTAATCTTCATTCTGCCTTCAGCACTTTCTCCTAATTCTTCCTCACTTTCGCCAGATTCAAGTGGTGTCTCAGCAATCTCAAACCCATGGCAATTCACTGCTGCAAATACGTCAGGTCTATCTTCCACGAAATGAGGTTTCACAGTGGAACTGTTTTCCTTCATGCGTTTCACTTGTTCTGGAATCTTCTTCCACATGCTCCCAAACTGGGCAATCCCATCACATGCATCTCCCAATTCTTCAGCATGGCAAACAGGTATGTGTTTATGAAGGCCATCAACACATTCATCGAATGGAATGGGTCGGCTGACATAGTCAGCATCTGATAACTCATGTCTCCGAGGTGGTTCAATGCCTGCAGTTTTGGAGAAGGAGTCAGTTTGATCAGTGCCTTTGAGCATCTCATATTTGCCTTCAGCGTCTGGCGCCAGTGAAATAGATCCTTTATCTTCTAATGTCCTTGTGACTCCCTTACAGGAAACTTGGTGAACTAAACGCTTCACCATGTCTCCCCCAGCCATTTCCTCAGCTCCGCTCTGCTTTCTCACGTCTGCTCCCTGCTCGGAATTTTGTTCAAATGCCAATTGGTCAGACTTAACCAGACATATTGGTTTGTTCACAAGTGGTGAGTAAAATTCCAAATCTGTTGGATTTGCCAACAAATATTTGTCTTCAACAGCTGGCCTCACATTTACTAACAACTCCTCCACATGCTGCAAACCCTCCTCCACATAACCCTGTAGCCCTTCACTGTGCTGGGCTGCTCCATCCAGCTTCATTTTAAGGTTGTCTGACTGTCGTTCTTTCCAATCATGCAGAATCCCATGGGGCACAGAATTGGTCTTCTCCTCCACAGCTAGCTTGTGTGTTCTCAGCCCATGAACTGAGAAGTAAACGGTTTCCTCTTTCAAAATTTCTGACCTTCCATCGACTGCTGCTTGTATGAAGCTTGCACGCCCTTCCTCCAGCAATTTTCCAGGTTTTATCATGGGATGAAAGTGATGTAGGTTTTCATTGGTATCAGCGCCAGTGTGGTCCGCACATTGCCATTTAATCTCATTCTGTTGCATTTGACAAGTTGGCTCCTCTCGTTCCTTATATTCGGTTTGTGGTGAAGTTACTTGTTGGGCTGAAGCACTGTCTTTGGTTTTATGCATTGGCTCTCCCATCAGATTTGCATTCTGGTCTTCTACATGAGTTCTATGTTCTAGGACTGGATTCTGTCCAGAACAGCTATTTGTGACATCCCCAGGGTTGCCCCGATTTTCTGTACTGAGTTGTCCTACCTCCATTCTGTATGATCCTTGGACATTTGGGCATGATGCATCTATTTCTTCACTGGCTGATTCGCTAGCAATTTCAGTACCATGCCATTTTAGGATATTGGACTGCGTCTGATCTCCAAGCTCTTCTGCTTGCCAATCTTCCCCTTGAACAACAAAGGTACCATCCAGGAATCTTGCTGCCCCCAAAGGAACAATTGATTTGTCCTTTCTTTCCTCTTCACTTTGTGACTTTTCCTTGTCACGGCCAGCTTTCTCCCCCTCAACATCATGCACTGCCTCCTTTGCAAAGCATGGGTTTTGAAGTAGAAGCTGCCCTCTCTCTGGTTCAATTTTGGACACACTCTCCCAACCGTGTCTATCAGATATATCGTTTGACCTTCTCTCATGGTGGAACGATTTCTTCAGGGCCTTCACTCGCCTTGTAGTTTTGTCATCTTCTTCTGCAGTTTCATTGCTCAAGCATTGGCCTTCCCTTCCCACTGTTTGGGTCTGCAGAGACTCCGCACCCATTCCCAGATAGGCTCCCCTTCCTTCACCCAATGCAGCTTCAATCCAGCCTCCTGCTCGGTCAGACTCAGCAGTATCCTTCACCAAACAGTCCTTCCCATCTTCAGCTGAACTCTAAGCGTATGAGTACAGGTCAGCATTAATATTACACGCTGTACACAAGTGGCAGTGTTAATTCTTTGAAAGGAAATCAATTTGGAGAAGGGGTAGGCTGAGAGGACCCTCTAGATTGATTATTGTCCAGCCAGACCGGTAACGGAGCAGAGAGAGATTTATTGACTGATTTCAAGGAGCATTTCATTGATGGTTTCGGAATATCAAAAATCAATTCTCCAATCATGGAAGAGAAAACAAATCAACTACAGCACCAAGATAGATCATTTAACCTTTTACTGCCAACTCGGGGTTTAGTCAATTCAGGGGAAGTGCTCATCCTAAATTTATAAGCCGAATTAATAACTGATCATTTTAGGGTTTACGTTAACTGTCATCCACCAATGTAACTAAGTTGAAATGTCAGCCTAACAAGTTGGCAGTGATGAGATTAACAAAATGAAGGAAATCACCACAGAAGGTGAAAATGATTTGGAATGCAGCCATATGGATTGGATACAGACACACAGACCCACACACACACACACACACACACAGACACACAGACCCACAGACCCACACACACACACAGACACACAGACATACAACTCATCTTTAGCCTGTTTAAGATGCAGTTCTTTGGCAATAGGTTCCATTTTTCAGACTGCACCAATTCAAAGTACATATGTCTTTTCGCAAATGGCAAACATGTATGTGAAATTGATCTCAGTATTTAAAGTGAGTTCAATCAGAGATACAAAGAATAATAGGTGGATGAGTGTGCATTATAGAAACAGGGAGGAATCAATTAAAGCAGACAGCAGTTCCTTAATATTACTGCTCGTCTTTTTAAAATTCAAATTATACATCGCAGAGTATCAAAGACTCAGATTATTTTACATATCTCAATATTGGTCAAATGTAAAGGTTTGCAATCTTTGAATAAAATGTTATAAATACTTAGATTGTACGTAATGATTTCTGTACAAAAGGCCAGTTTTAAGCCCTGTACCAAATAAAAATAGGACAAGGATTGGCCAGATTTATTTCAAAGACCCAGCAGTAATCACAAGTAAATACTATCCCACAGTAGCTAGTAGTAATGTAGCACTTGCTCTCATTGCTAATAGTTGTGGCACAATCACAGATTCTGTGCAAAGCTCCCCGCTTCCCTTTGGCAAGAGACATCTGCCAGCACTTGAAGCACCACCACCAATACTTGATGCAAAAGAATTCGGAAAGGCAGTTATCACCATTAATGACAGCAGGTGGCAGCAGCGCACCAGTAACATAACATTCTGATCACAGAGCTCACATCACAAGTTACTAACACCATCATTTCACCCACTCAATAGTGCCCCGAAACCCCGCCCACACTCCTCCATTACTAAAACCAATTCTTTCTGGAATTATTTCATATCCATCACGCTATATGGGATGGTGTTCCATACATTGATCACTATTATTGTAAAGAACTCCATGATACCGGCCCTAAATTATACTGAATCTGAACCCATGTCCCCTCATGCTGAAATAGTATTTTGGATTTACATAGTCCAGCCATTACTCAGAACCTTCTTGTAATCTAGATATAAAACATCACTGAAGTGCCCTGACCATTATTTACCCTTCACTTAATATCAGTGGAACAGATTATCTGGTTGATGCTGCTTGTGGGATCTTCCTGTGTTTTTTTTACATTACAACAGTGATTACACTTTAAAATACTCACATTGGCTGTAAAGCACTTTGGAACATCCTGTAACTGTGAGAGGCACTATAGAAATGCAACTGTTCTTTTTTTTTTATTCACTCCCTCTCTCAGGCTGGATGGATAGTTACTTGCAATGCCTATTACATTTTTTCCAGTTCTACTAATTAACTTATCTTCCAATTCTGACCAGACCAAGGGCTGTACCAGTCTTTGCACAGGTGTGGGCTAACTCATTCTTTCTGCTATTTCCCGCATCTTCAGTTCTTTCTATTTGCGTGTCAGGCTGTAAGTTGCCCCTCCTGTGGAGTTCCCCAAGTCATGTCTTTGCACAGCTTGTATATTTTACAGTACAGGAGGAGCGCAAGACAGACCAACCTCTCCCAGTCTCACAGCCCTCAAGTCAATGCTCCTCTCAAGCTGGCTGCTGTAATCCATGCAAAAATGGCCTTGGTGACAGCTCTCCCTCAATTCCTCCCCTTGCCGCCCATGGCAAAAGGCCTGAAATCTCTTTCAGTAACTAAGCAGGCAGGATCTAATCTATCCAATATCCCTGGTACATGGCCATGAGTGTCTAAAAAGCCTGAGCACTCACTCTCTCTTTCTCTCCCTTCTGAACTCAATCCTATTACACCCAATTTGCGGCTTTGAGAAATCGAACACCATTCATAGGATATTAATTTGTTGAAGTTCTTACCCCTTCCTCCTCTGATCTTTTTAAAGCATCACTGGCAAATTTCACATACTGGGTCATCAGGGTCACCAAGGCCGTGTAGCGTGTGCGAAGGTCCATAAACTACAGCAGAGACACAAAGGGAAGTGGGATCAAGGTTAGCACAAGGCCCTGCATTTTAACCATCACACACTATGAGTACTTTAGAAAGACACCTATCTGGTGTGAGCTGTAAGGGAATTGTCACAAGGTTATGCCTTTTGTTTTTATTTTTGAAAACCTAACTTTTCAACTGATTGGAAATTTTGCAATTTTAAATGAGACAGAACAAAATTCGAAATGGGATAGAACAAACTATTTAGAAATGCAAGGCTGCCTTCCAAGGGGAAGGTGAAAAAGCAAACAGGACACGCTCAGGGGAGCGTGAAGAGAGGAACATTTCACAGACCTGTCGAAACTCGCCACTGTTGAAGGAAGAGATAGTAAAATGCAAAGTGCTGGATATTGGACAATAGCTGCCATAGATAGACCTAGCCAAAAACCCTTAGAAATACACATTGGATGCTCTGTCTCTGTCTGTCTCTCTTTTAGAACAGGCGTATTACCCAGCTCAGAAACCAACATTACTAGAAATCTACCAGCAAACCAAGATCGCGTAAAAATTACAACATCTTCTACATCTGACCACATCCATGAAACCAAATATTCCAAATCAGCTGCAACATTTAAAAATCTACGCCTCAAGGGCACATGACAGTATTTCCTTTAAACAATTTTTATTGGATTCTAACTTCCCTTATCTCTGATACACGTGTGTGTGCACATGTGCATGTATGGGCCCCAATGACTGTGTTAGGGCCAAATACCTGATGTTGCATTTTTATTATTTTTCTCTGGTTTAGTGGTTAATTAATTTGTTCTTTCTTTGACTCAAGAAAACCTTGTTTGATTGGCTCTTTATTGCTCAATGCATAAACAGTTAAATATATTTGGATTCAGAAAAGGAAAAGAAACTTTAACCTTTGCTGTGAGCAACCAAGGAGATTGAATAGGGGGGAGCCAGTTCACTCCTTTTCACCTGGTCATAACAGAATGGTTAATTCTTCCAGCTTTTGCCTGCTGAGTGAGCTTGTGTGAGGAGGCTGGGAAAGTCAGCTTTGTTTACCAGGTAGAGATTTCAGCTGATAAGCATTCAGCTACAAGCTCTTTTTACCTTGGCAACTGTCTTCCCCCATATTAAGCCCTCCAAGGAGACATCTGCACAGGCATGTGATAATTCATCCAAACAAATGATTTGATTGGCAAATCAGTCAAGATGAAGGCCTTGATAAGATGTATGGGGAGGTGACTCTTCCTAAAACTGAATTCCAGTTAATTGGATGAGGCAAGATGAAAACATGTGGAATCTCACATAGCCAGAATGAGAGAAAAATATAAAAAGAGAGGGGATAAAATAGATACGTTAGAATCCAACAAAGTTTGGTCAACCATTCCCAAATGGCTTGTGCCCTGTGAGGTGGTGAATTCTCCAGCAATTCATTTTTACCCTAAGTGTCTGAAGTTTATGCATAATTATTAGCAACTATCACTGTGTGTGTAATTGTTATTAGTAATATGATCACTTTATATGTAAAATTATTAGTATTTGTATAATTGTTGCCGATAATGGATTTCATTATATTCTTAATTCCTATGAAAGCCTTTACACATTATTATTGTATGGAAAAACTTATGACCTGATAAGTAAAAACATCCATTCTCTAAACAACAAACTCTAATTAGCCAATTGTCAGATTGTCCATATCAGGCAGTGACAAACAAGGACTGCTGTAGATATACTGGGAGTCCTCAGGGCATCATAACATTGACCTTATTCTGCAAAGCAACACTTCTGTTCTAGAGTCAGAAATAACAAAACTTCTTTCAAGATCACTGCCCTGTTCATTGCAAAATAAACTTTTGCCCAAAGCCCTTCTATTTTGAAATGCATCTGCCCATGTTCTCTCAACATTTCTTTATATAGAATCAAACAGCAGAGAGAGAGAGGTCATTCTGTCCATTGTATCTGTGTCTTTGAAAAAGCTACCCACTAGAAAGTCAGGCCACTGCTTTGCTCTCTCTCCATTGCTCTACAATATTTCTCCCCAAGTTTATATATCCAATTCCCGTTTGATAGTTAATATTGAATCTTATGACTCTTCTTCAGAGCTAAAGAGAAGTAAAGATGTGATGAAATTTATACTGTTTAAGGGGGGTGGAGTAGGTGAAGCTGGATAGAAGGCAAGTGATAGGTGGAGGCAGAAGAGAGATTGCCAGAGATGTCTTGAGCAAAAGGACAAAGGGGGCCGACGGTGGCATTAAGGTCAGAAAGCAGAATGCGATGTTAGCAGGGTGATGATGTGATGATTAACAGCCCTTTGACCTTTTGTTTATGACATCTTTGGCAATCTCTCCTTTGCCTCTGCCTAACACTGGCCTTCTATCCAGCTTCACATGTTCCACCCCCCCTTAAACAGTATAAGTTTCATCATATCTTCACTTCTTTTTAGCTCTGAAGAAGAGTCATACGGACTCGAAACGTTAATTGTTTTTCTTCTCTCCACAGATGCTGTTAGACCTGCTGAGTTTTTCCAGTATTTTCTGTTTTTGTTTCTGTTGATTCTTTCTCTCTCCACAGATGATGCCAGACCTGCTGAGTATTTCCGGCACTCATGTTTGTACTCAGTTTAACTTTCTCTGTTCTAAGGAGAAAACATTTTAGAATCTTCATATTTAATAAGATTTATAAAGTTAATATTTGCCACCTCTTGCACAATGGCATCTGAAGAGCTCTGCATTCTGCGCCTTTTGACTGGGGACTTCTGCTGGGAGTCAACCATGGCTTTGTAGGTCATCAGCTGAAGCTCATATTCCTGTGAGTGGAGGAAGACACAACTGGTCATTATTATGTTATTGACCCATTCAAAGCACTGTCAACAAAACCCCACCAAGAAGTACCAGTAGTATCATTGCTCATGCTTCATACTTGTTCGAAACCTCAGTAGTTCCACCAACCATAAAAGAAGCCAACTACTGAGTAGTAGTGCATTCTTAATATTCAATAGGTATCAGCCATAGTTCATTGGTAGCAGTCAAGCCTTGGAGTCAGAAGTTTGTGGGTTTAAGTCTCACAATAAAAACATGAGCATACAATCCAGGCCGACACTCCCAGGTGCTTTACTAAGGGAACGTTAGGATCAGGAGGCCATCCAGCTCCTTGGGTTTGTTTCACCAGTTAGATCATGGCTGATCTGTCCATTTCCATTCACCCGCTTTTACCCCATATTCCCTGATATTCTATCGACTTCAGCATCCACAGGATATGGGTGGTGGGGGATTGGGGGCAGGGGGAAACAGTTCCACATTTCTGCTACTCTGTCTGAAAAAGTGCTTCCTGATTTCACTCCCGAACACCCTAGCTCAAATTTTAAGATTACAACCTCCTGTTCTCAATTCCCCCACCACAAGTTTTGCCATCTCGACTCTAGTGCACCCTTTCAACATTTTAAGTACTCCCATCAGTTCACCCTCCTTTACTTAATGGAATACAAGAAAACTCTATGCAACCTGGTCTCATAATTTAATAACTTCTTTCCTCCCCCTCACACCCTGGATTCATTCGGCTGAGTCTGCACAGTTCCCCCTCGAGACCAATATATCTTCCCTGAGGTGCGGCGCGGTGCCGAGAACTGAACGCAGCTCTCTGGCTGGGGTCTGCGCAAGGCTCTGTACAACAAATATTCAGCATTAGTTTATTTGTCAGCTTTCATCAATGAGATTCCTATTTGGGTGAAGGTTGTTTTATAAATCACAAAAGCCTCAAAAGGTACTGTTTAATCAGAGAAAGACACTGGAAGAGATCATGACCAGCCTTGAACGAACTGACAACTGTAGAGCCATGGAGTGATATATCATAGAAAGAAGCTATTCAGCCCATTGTATGTGTCCTGGCTCTTTGGTAAAGTTGTCCAATTCATCCCATTCCCTCTGCTCGTTTCCAATGTAGGATTTTTTACCATTCTTGTGTTTATCCAATTCTTCATATGAGAATTGAAGTTGCTATTGAATCTGCTTACGCCACCCTTTCAGGTATTGCATTCCAGATCATAACAACTCAACTGTGGCAAAACAATTCTCCTCGTCTCACCTCTAGTTCTTTACCCAATTACCTAAAATCTATATCCTCTGGTTACCCACCAACACGTAACTGAAATCTGTTTCCCTTCATTAATTCTGTCAAAACACTGCACAATTTAAATTAAAAAACTACTTAAAATTATTTAAAATGAAATAAAAGTATCTGACTCCAACTGAATTTCCCAACTTACCTTTACAGCAGAGGAATATTCGTCGGAGTATTTCTGACATTCGTCCATTCTGCCCTGTTTCATCTCAACCTGCGAAGCCAATACCTGGAATAAAATGAGAATAACTGAACTCATCAGGCCTTTTGAACTTCTCAATGTTATTGAATAGTTGCTTCAGAGATGTCTTCCATAAATTCTACGCTGATAGGCCTTTCAACAAATTTGTTCATAAGACTTGACGGCCCAACATTTACAATTGTAACTTCAAACACTTCCAAGTTTGGTCAGTTCACATTATCATCACTATTTTAAACCTCTAGGAAGATTCAGATCAGCATTGGCGGCAAGGGGAAAAAAATCATGCATTCAGAATATTATCTTGGCAGTTTAAGAAAAAATTTTCATGGGATGTTACAAGGCCAGCATTTATTGCCCATCCCTAATTGCACTTGAGGTGGTGATGGTGGTGAGCTGCCTTCTTGAACCACTGCAGTCCATGTGATGTAGGTACACCCACAGTGCTGTTAGGGAGGGAGTTCCAGGATTTTGAACCAACGAGGGGGGATAGCGATATATTTCCAAGGCAGGATGGTGTCCGACTTGGAGGGGAACTTGCAAGTAGTCATAAAGCTTGGAAGGTGTTATCGAATAAGGTGTTTGCTGATAAGAGAAGGGTCCAGCACTGAACCTCCTCTCCCCTGGCAGATGTGGGAAATGGGTCATATGGAAGAACTCTTTCTCCTGGCCTCACATAATTCTGCTCACGGTTTAGCCTGTGGATGTGAGGCCAGTGGTAACCTGTGGCTCATCAGGATCAAGCATTCTCAGAATCAGTTTGCTTGTGAATATCATTATCTCAAAACAAAAAGACTTCCATGACAGATAATACTAAGGGACAGAAAATATGTCTCAGAATTTGCTGGGTCAGGATATCTTGTGGCATACCCCATTAGTTAGGGGTTAACCTCTCCATTATTTTGGCACCAAATTCTGGCCCATTAGGTTCATGTCTTCATATTGAATTATGTTCATTATGCCCTCTTAAGTGCAACAAGTGTCCATTGCTCATACATTATTAGTGTAACCCAATGTGAATCATTAACAAGTGAGTTACCTTTTGTTGGTTGAGTTCATCAGCAAGGATGTCTTCTGGCTGACGTTCTTGCATCTTCTGTTGCATGGCTTCCATTTCTCGGATCCACTGATCAAGATCGTTGTAACAGTCTCTGTACCAATTCAGAGATATGCTAATGCTCTCAAGCTCGTGCAGCCTGAAAGCAGAGAGGAAAGCTTTCTAACCCTTGACTACTGACTTTGTCTCTTCATTATTATTGCATCCCAATCCTCCCCTCATTATAATTCAAGTTGAGTAGAGATCAATCTTGGTTCTAGTGTTTGATATAATGATATGTTCCATATTGGTTTGTTTCAGCACCAGCCCACAGTTATCAGCCTACAGAATAGTGGCATTGTTACCCAATGCCCTGCAACATTTATACATGAAATGAATTCCACTTATGGGGGGCCCCATTCCTCTCCCAGTAATAGGTTCATCCACAATTCACTTGTTTTGGGGGACATGCAGTGAGAAATGATACAGACCTGTTGTCAATTTGGGAATGGATGTTTTCCCATCTCTCAGCCAACTGAACTGCCTTTTCCTTGTGCCAGTCCATGTCCATGTCCCGCTCGTTGTGTGCCCTCAGCATGCGTTCACTGACGGCCTTTCCTTTCTGAAGTTCATCTTCTAATGAATGGAAGACAACACGCCTCTCATCCACTTCAGTTCGCCATTGCTGTTAAGGGAAGAAGTGTAGGAGGGTGAGAGTGTGTAAGGACTGAATTCTCCAGAAAAAAATGGATGAGGGCTGACCTGAGAAAGATTGTTACAATTATGAGGAGGTTCGATTGGCTAAATATAGAGAATATTTCTACTCGTGGGGGAAGCCAAAACCAGGGGTTATAAATGTAACATAAATAAATCCAATAAGAAAATCAGGAGAAACTTTTGTGCCCTTTTAAAAATTATTTTATGGATCTGGGTGTCGCTGGCTAGATCAGCATTTATTGCCCATCCCTAACTGCCTTTCAGAAGGCGGTGGTGAGCTGCCTTCTTGAACCACTGCAGTCCATGTGGTGCAGGTACACCCACAGTGCTGTTAGGGAGGGGTTTCCAGGATTTTCAACCCGCAACAGTGAAGGGACAGTGATATGGTCCCAAGTCACAATGGTGAGTGACTTGGAGGGGAACTTGGTGTTCCCACACATCTGCTGCCCTTGTCCTCCTAGGTGGTAGAAGTCACAGGTTTGGAAGGTGCTGTCAAAGGAATGGTGAGAATGTGGAACTCCCTAACGCATGGAGGGTTTTAAGCAAATTGCATAGATACATTTAAAGGGAAGCTAGATAAGTACATGAGGGAGAAAGGAATGGACAGATATGTTGATAAGATTAAATGAAATGAAGAGTGGTGGAAGGAGGTTTGTGTGGAGAATAAACACCAGCATGGACCAATTGGGCTGAATGTGGTAGAATGTATGTAATTCTATGTAAGCCTTTCTAAATATTGAGACTTAAGAGGAAAATCTTCGTTACCTTCAGTATATTCTGGAGAGAATGAATAGCCTCTGTGTCAGGTGGTACTGCATCTTCCTCACCCAGTTTAGTTTCATACTGTTTAACAAGAGCCTCTGCTTCCTGGGTATTTTTAACAATCAAATTGACAGTCTTTAACCTGCAGTTGGAAACAAAGGTTACTTTAAGCTTCTTCCGTTAACTAAGATAACATTGCAAGAGTCCCCAAGTGGTCCATAATTTACAGGTTTCACGGTATCGGTTACATTTCAACCAAAATATCTATTGCATTTTTATTCACTGAGAAAGATCCATTTATAAAGACTGATTCCTTACTTATCCAAATAAATGGAGGATAACGAATATACTTGATTGAGATTCTGAAGCACCACATTCAGCTCTGTGCGTAGGGTTGGGGCTGAAGATGAAGAGGCTTGTCCAAAGAATTTGTCACACTTTGCAGTCACTTTCTCCAGATCCACAATAAGCACCTCCAGTTCGCTCTTCAATTTCTGGTGAGAGAAATTTGCTGGAGCATTCAGCATGATACGGTGATGTAGTGGTTATATTGTTAGATTAATAATCCAGAGAATACGAGTTCAATATGAACATATGGAAAAGGAGCAGATGTAGGCCATTCAGCCCCTCAAGCCTGCTCTGTCATTCATTAAGATCATGACTATCTATTTGTGTTTCGAATTCCACATTCCCATCAACCTCCAATAACTTTTGATTTCCTTGTCTAATAAGAATCTATCTAGCTCTGCTTTAAAAATATTCAGTGACCCCGCCTCCACTGCCTTTGGGGGCAGAGTGTTCCAAAGTCACACAACCGTCAGAGAAAAAATTTCTCCACACTTCTGTCCTAAAAGGGCAACACCTAATGTTAAAACAGTGCCCCCTAGTTCTGGACTCACCCACAAGAGGAAACACCCCTTCCACACCCACCTTGTTAATACCGTTCAGGATTTTATATACCTCAATTGAGTCACCCCTCACTCTGCTAAACTCCAGTGGAAAAAAGCCTAGTCTGTCTAACCTTTCGTCATACGACAACCCACTTATTCCAGGTATCAATCTAGTAAACCTCCTCTGAATTGCCTCTAATGCACTTCCATCCTTCCTTAATTAAGGAGACCAAAACTGCACACAATATTTGAGGTGTGGTCTCACCAATGCCCTATATAATGGAAGCATAGCATCCTTACTTTTGTGTTCAATTCCTCTCGTAATAAAGGATAGCATTCCATTAGCCTTCTTAATTACTTGCTGTATCTGCATACTAACATTTTGTGACTCATGCGCTAGATCCCTCTGCAACTTAGAATTCTGGAACAGATCTCCGGTTAAGTAATGCTCTCTTTTTTATCTTCCTGCCAAAGTGAACCACTTCACATTTTCCCACATTATACTCCATCTGTCAAATCTTTGCCCACTCACTCAACCTATCTATATCCTTCTGCAAACTCCTTATGTCCTCCTTAAAATGTACTTTCCTACCTATCTTTGTGTCAAATACAAATTTAGCTACCATGCCTTCACTCCCCGCATTGAAATCACTAATATAACTTGTAAAAAGTTGGTGTCCCAGCACCGACCCCTGCAGGACTCCACTCATCGCATCCTGCCAATCAGAAAAAGACCCATTTATGCATGCACTTTGTTTCCTGTTAGTTAGCCAATCTTCTATCCATGCTAATATGTTACCCCCTACACTATGAGCTTATATTTTCCATAATAACCTTTGATAAGGCACCTTATCAAATACCTTCTGAAAATCCAAGTATAGCATGTCTACAGGCTCCCTTTTATCCACAGCTCATGTTGTGCCTTCAAAGAACTCCAATAAATTGGTTAAACATAATTTCCCTTTCAGAAAACCATGTTGACTCTTCCCGATGATCTTGAGTTTCCCCAATTGCCCAGCTATAACTTCTAACACCACTAAAGGTGTCAAGCTAACTGGCCAATAGTTTCCTGTTTTCTGCCTCCCTTCCTTCTTGAATAAAGGGGTTCAAATCCCACTGTGGTAGTCTGAGAATTTGAATTCAGCTTAATGAAAAAAAAATGTCTAAGTAAAAGGCTAGTGTCACTAAAAATTGATCATATTGATTATCATAAAAACCCAACTGCTTCCCTTATGTCCTTATCCAGCCTGGGCAAGTATGTGACTCCAGTTCCACACCAATGCGGTTGAGGTTTAACCTCCTTCAGGTGTGGTCTAGTCATCTCTCCGGTTATATCAACTATGAAATTGGCTACAAAGCTGGCCTTACCACCAACAACCACATCCCAAGATTGAACTTCTTTCAAAAAACATTCTACTATGCTCCAATGGAAAGTTAGAATAGAATTACTTTGAACAGTAATTCTAATGTTTATTGAGGTATTAAAAAAATGTTTTGCAGTGATGGAATTTAAAATACAGGGGATGGGGGTGGGGTTTTCTAAAACTGACCTCTTGCTCGGAGATTCTTTGCACGCTCTCCTGTAGATCATCCCGTTCCAGCGGTGTGCGGATTTGACGAATCAGTCGCTTCTCACAGTTCTCCACACGAAGTCGAATGTTCCGTACCTCTGAGATGAACCGATTGCAAGCAGATTCCTCTTGCTCCTCTGGTTTAATGGGAAGAGATCAAAAGGTTTGAATGTACAATCTCTTGCTAAAAAGGGGAAAGGTCATCAGGCCTCCAAACTCATTCATTTCTGACGAAAGGCACGAAATGGTAGCTATATGGTAATGTCACTGGACTAGTAATCCAGAGGCTCAAGCTAACGGTTTGGGGTCATGGGTTCAAATCCCACCACAGCAGCTGTTGGAATATAAATTCAATGAATAAATCTGGAATATAAAGTTAGTCTCAGTAATGGCAACTATGAGAGCCATCACTTATTGTCATAAAAACTCATCCGGTTCACTAATGTCCTTCAGGGAAGGAAATTGGTCATCCTTACCTGGTCTGGCCTACATGTAACTCCAAATCCACAGCAATGTAATTGACTTTTAACTGATCTCTGAAATGGCCTAGCAGGCCATGCAAGGGCAATTAGGAATGGTCAGCAAATGTTGGCCTTGCCAACGAAGAAAGAATAAAGAAATAAAACAAAGCATTTTTACCCTTAGCCCCCAACCTTTCATGCTCCAGAAACGTATTCAAGTTCTGCTCAATCCTGTTTACACCATTCATTTCAATCACCTTTCCTAAAAGTTATTGTTACTATTTATTCTTCCTTCAGTGAAAACATACCGTGCGAGTTTCAAAACATGTACACCCTCAAGGTATTCAAACTTTTTGCAACCGTGAGCAATTTGCTTGGGCAAATTCAACTTAAAAACCAATTTCCAAATATAATTTGCATCCAGAATGTGTTGCCGTCTGTTGTGGATGCTGATTCTGCTCATCTTCAATAGGGAGCTGAATGGGGCAGTGATAGCATCATATAGAAGACAAGTGTCTTTAACAATAACATCTGGTCCACTCGATTCCAGGAGAAGAATTTGTTGAATGTCTTAGGGCAGGTGTGGGAAAAAGCACAGTTTCACGATTACCTGGATTTTCCAATATTCTCAAGTTGTGAGGAGTGGGAACAGTCATTTGAAAATCAGAATGACTGCACCTCAAGTGCAGTTTCCAACAGGTGAGAATCTCTTCACCTCCTGCCTTTTTAGGCTCTAGCCTTCTATAACCCATTTGAGTGAAACATACACACTTTGACATTTTTTACTGGCACCACCTTGTTCTGTTACCTCTTTCAGCTGATTTGAGCAGATCTTCATAATACTGCTTACAGAACTTGACTTCTCTCTCGAGCTGGTTGCCATCATTGGCCAAGAAGACCTCAGACTCCTGACTAACTTCCAAGAAGTCCTTGAGGTGCTCCTGAAGACTGCTTAGCACCTGCTGGTGTTCCCCAGGTAGCATGGTCTTTATCTGTGTAAAGAAAGCATAGTGTGAAGACCATGAAGCTTAAAATGTCCAGAGCTTATCTAACCACTTCAGATACAGAAAACCAGGCAATCATAGTTACAACACAGAAACAGGCCATTCAACTCAACTGGTCCATGCCAGTGTTTATGCTCCACATGACGGAGACGATAGTGTAGTGGTAATGTCGCTGGGCTAGCAATCCAGAGGACCAGGCTAATTCCCTGGGGACAGGAGTTGAAATCCCACCATGGCAGCTGTGGAATTTAAATTCAATTCAGAAAATCTGGAATTGAAAGCTAACATCAGTGGTTGTGACCATGAAACTATTGTCGATTGTTGTTAAAAATCTATCTGGTTCACTAACGCCCTTTAAGGAAGGAAACCATCATCCTACATGTGAATCCAGATCCACAGTAATGTAGCTGACTTTTAACTGCCCTCTGAAATGACACTCAGTTCAAAGGCAATTAGGGATGGGCAACAAATCCTGACCTTGCTAGCGATACCCACATCCCATGAAAAAATAAGGAAAAATAAATGAGCCTCCTCCCACCCCTCTTCATTTATTCTATCAACAAACCTTATTGATTTCTCCATTCAATAAGTTAAATCTCAAATGGAGAATCGTAAGGCTCTATCATTTCTACTTAAAATGCATTCCTGAAATTTCAGAATAATTCACAGATAGGATCAGCTTCCTTGCACCTGTGAATCAAGGGATTAATTGTGTTCCTGAGAGTCTTGAATTAAGTGTGAACATGAGTGCTCATTAACTTGACAAATAATTTTCATCCGACAGCTAGATAGGACCAGGCTACGCATATCAAGGTGAGACAACAACTTCCAATTATACCATCCAAGGCGTTTCATAGGAAAATTGTCAAAATTTATCACAGGGTCCTAGAAGACACAAGGCCAAGTCACCAAAAGCTTGATCAAAGCGATGGGTTTCAATGAGAATCTTAAAGGTGGAGGGCCAGAGATTAGGGAATTCCAGACCTTTGGACTTGGGCAGCTGAAGGAATGACCACCAATGCAGGGGCGATGGAAATCCGAGATGCAAAAGAGGCCAGAGATCTCGGAAAGTTGAAGGGCTGGAGGAGATTACAAAGATTGGTTCAAACAAGGCAATGAGGAGATTTGAAAGCAAGGATGAGAATTTTAAAATTGAGTTGCTGGGCCGGTAGCCAATCTAGGTCAGTGAGCACAGAGGTGATGGGTGCAGGGACTTTGTGTGAGTTAGGGTACGGGCAACAGAGTTTTGGATAAGTTGAGCATTTGATGGGTACAAGATAGGAAGCCAGCCAGGACAACATTGGATTAGACAAGTCTGGGAGGAAATGGAAGCATGGATGAGGGTTTCCGAGGCAGGTGAGGGGTGGAGTTGGGGGGTGTGGGTGATGTTACAGATATGGAAATAGGCGGTCTTAATGATGTAGAGGATATGTGGTTGGATGCTCAGCTCAGGGTCAAATAAAATGCTAGTGTTGCCAAAAGTCTGGTTCAGCCTAAGAGAATTCCCAGGTAGAGGGAAGGATTCATTGGCAAGGGAGCAGAATTTGTGGTTGGGGCAAAGGCATTAGCCTTCCTAACAGTATTCAACTGGGAGTTAATTTAAGCTCATCCAGTACTGAATGTCAATCAAATACACTGACAACTTCAAGGAATCGAGAGAAGTGGAGGTACTGGGTACTGTCAATGTACATGTTGAACCTGATGATGTGTTTTGGATGATGTCACTTGAGAGACAGCATACAAATAACAAATAGGAGACCAAGGATCATTACCATTGGTAATGGTACAAATGAAGAATAAAATTAGAAGTTACAAATACAGCAGGTTAGTCCACACCTGGGAAGAGAAAAAAAAGGCAGGTACAGACTCGTCAGAATTGAAAATGAAGCACATTTCTTCGTAAGGTTAGGATAAAGGAATGGAAAGAAATGAATAGTCCAGGCACAGAGAGGATGTTAACAGGTTGAGTGAACCACAAGCTGTTCAACAGAAAAGCAAGAAACTGTTAATGACACAGCAGATCCTCTCAGTGAGACATTGAAAAGAGTGATACAATGAAAGAGATAAAAAAAAAAGACACAGGGGCAAAGTTCATCCTTCTCCCCACCATGACAGAGCTGCATTGTGACAGTCTACATCCAAACACTGGAAACTGCCTTGCCCTCTCCCAGATATGGACAGTCCACTCCGCAAGCTACCACCTGTTTGTGAAGGAAACAGGGATTAGTGAGAAACGCTCCATGGTAGAAGTGCTGGATCGGAAGATTCTTCCTGAAGATTGTGTTGAACCTGGTTTGGAAAAGGATGAAGAATTTGCAGCGGGGATGGGAGGAGAAGTGTAAAATAACGAAAATCACAGGCAGATTTTTGTTTGGTTTCTACCCAAATTGAGGTAACGACAATCAAAAATGTCAGAGCTGAGATTGGGAGATTTTTGTTAGCTAAGAATGTTAAGGATTATAGAACCAAGTAGGAGAAATAAATTTAAGGTACAGATCAGTCATGATCTAAATCATGGAATGACCTCGAGGGCTGAATGACCTACTTCTGTTCCAATGTTCCTAACTTGTAATGAAGCATTCCAATCACAATCAACCTAAGAGCAAATTGGATTCATGTCATATTTTATGCACACAAGAGAAATACTTACTGAGGAAACATTCCAAGCGCGAATAGTTGAAATTTCACTCATTAGATAATGCCAGGATACAACACTCTTCATGTTTATGTGTGACTGGTGCCAGAGTGCAAGAACATTCTGATAGAGCTGCTCAATTCTGGGAAGAGAAAACAGTGGACATTTCATGAATTTTTCTACTTTAAAACAAGGAGCACTGAACTCATTGAGGTAGAACATTCCGGCTCTGGGGAAATGGACCACTTCCACTGCCACCTCACAGTCACAGCATCAAAGCATTACTGGATCATGTCAAGTATAACTCTGCTTTATGGAGCATCAATGCTCCTCAGTTGTAACTGTGAGATTCACAGGTTCAGGTAGGCACTGCCCCATTGTACCACCTTCCACTTCAGTGTAATGATCAAAGAACACACCATTATCAGAGCTACCATCTGTATATGGAACATTGTACTCATGGTCCCATGGTCTCTTCTATTCTATAACACACTGGCTGTTGTCCTTCCCTCTCTAACGTCACAGACTAATTGCTTCCTCATGCCAATATTACACATCAAGTATTGTTGTGTGCAAAAGGACTGCCACCTTCAGCTATCTACTGCCATGACTGTGCACCAGTGCTATTTGCAGCACTTTGATCAGCATGTCAAAGATGCAATCAAGTGTTATATAAACGCACATATATGTTATATAAATTCTCTCTTTAACAGGCAGTTTTGTCCTGTTAACATACATTATGTGATGGGCAGAAACTGGCAAAACTATCCCCTGTGACATTCTTACAGCCAGTGAAGATCAATGACATTCATCCCAAAATAATCTAGGACCCAAAATGGAGAGAATATGCACTACTTCATTGTCCCACCCAGCCCCTGACAGGTGCACTACCTCACTGTCCCACCCAGCCCCTGACAGGTGCACTGCCTCGCTATACCAGCAAGCATTTGAAAGGTGATATGTCACGCTCTACCACCCACCCCCTTACAATTGCCAAGTATCAAATTAACAAGGCAACACAAAAAGGGGGTTGTTAACCAACCAGTTAAATGGTTTGACAAAAGTGGAATCATATTTGAAAGTTTTTTGTGGATGCAACTAGTAAGTTGGATAAAGGGGAACCAGCAGATGTGTGGTATACTTATATTTCCTAAAGGCATTAAATATGGTGCTCCACAAGATAAGGGCTCGTGGAGTTGGGGTGATATTTTAAACACGGACAAAGATTGGTTAATGGACAGGAAGCAGAGAGCAGGGAAAAATGGAGCATTTTCAAGCTGGCAGGATTGACTAGTGGAGTGCCTCAAGAATCAGTGCTGGGGCCTCAGCTATTTATAATCTATATTAATGACTTAGACCAAGACACAGAGTAACGTATTGAAGTTTGCTGATAGTACAAATCTAGGTGGCTATGCAAGCTGTAAGGAGAACACAGACAGGCAGCCAAGGCATATAGACAGGATAAGTGAGTGGGCAACAAGTTGGCTCATGTAGTATAAAGTGGGAGAGTACGAGGTTATTCACTTTGGTCATGAGAATAGAAAAGGAGAATATTTTTTAAAAGCGTAGACCTTGTAAGCGTTGATGCTCATAGGGACTTGGGTGTACTTGTGCAAGGAACACAAAAAGTTAGCATGGGGTACCGTAAACAATTAGGAAGGCGTATGGTATGTTGGCCTTATCGCCAGGGGTTTGGAGTACAAGAATAAGGAAGGTTTGCTCTACTATATGGGGCTTTAGTGAGACCACACTCAAAACAGTGTGAAGTTTTGGTCCCCATATTTAAGAAAGGATACATTTGTATTGGAGGGAGCACCGTGAAGGTTCATTTGATTGGCCCCTAGGATGAAAGAGTTGTCGTATGGTGAGAGGCTGAGTACATTGTGCCAATATTCTCTGGAGTTTAGAAGAATGAGAGGTGATCGCAGTGAAATATACAAGATTATGAGGCGGCTTGACAGAGGAATCTAGAACAAGGGGGCGCAGTCTCAGGATAAGGGGCTGATCATTTAGGACTATAAGGAGAAATTTCTTCACTTAAAGGTTTGTGAATCTTTGGAATTCTCTACCCCAGACTTGTGGATGCTCGATCATTGATGATACTTAAGACTGAGATAGAGACAAATTTTTGGTCTCTCAATGAATCAAGGGATATGGGGAGCAGGCAGGAAAGTGGATTTGAGGCCCAAGATCAGTCATGATGAAACTGAATGATGGAGCAGGCTCGATGGCCTGTGTGGTCTACTCCGGCTCCTACTTCTTGTGTTCTGAAATGGTGAGTGGGATTTCATTGGCGAGTTTGCACAGTCTTCAGTCAGACCACAAGGTGGCCTACTTCCCCATGCAAAAACGGATCTTTGGGTTTTTATAGTAGAACTCGTGCTTCTATAGCATCTTTCACATCCGCAGGATGATCCCCAAGTACTTCACAGCTAACGAAACATTTTTGAAGTGTGGTCACTGTTGTCATGTAGGAAATGCAGCAGCTAATGCGCACGGAAACAGCAAGGGGGTTAATGACCCGATAATCAGTTTTACTGATGTTGGGGGAGGGATTAATATTGCTAAAGACACAGGGGAGAACTCCCTGTCCTGCTTTAAAGTAGTGCAGTGGGATCTCAGGCATTCAATTGAGAAGGCAGACAAGGCTCTACATCTCATCCGAATGAGCCAAAAGATGGGAGGACTACTAAAAGCAGATCCCCACAGTACACCCAAAATCAAATCTTCAGCTGGTCAGGCTGGAGAATGAACAAACAGCAGACAAAATATTGCTTTATTTCTGTATTTTTATGGGTTATAAATGTAATGCATGTATTTTTAGTACTTTGGTGCAGCAAAACACAAATGAAATAGGATAATGCTCATCATAACCTAGTCTTATTAGCTAGTTCCATCAAACTATTGGAGAAAAAATTGGCCAGAGCATAATTTGACTGTTAAATTTGAAAACGTAATCAATAAAAACTGCATAATGGAAGGACTGTGAGACAACACAAGACTAGTTGCAACTGGGAAAAATAAGAGGAGCTAGGGCTACTTTGAGGCTGAGGCTATTTAAATAAAGTCAGAAAGCTGTCAATTACGTACAGATTTGATAGTTGACCATTTAGGGGAGAAAGGAGTGGGGTTTGCAATTGCAGCGGCTCATTCTTGTAGACCTTTCTTGCTCTTTCTGGCTCCATGAACATGATTTAAGATGCACTTCCTAGGGGTGTCTTGCTAATATCTCACTAAGAGGATAGTGCATGGGCTGCAGCTCCAACTGGCTCTTGCCTAAAATAGCAATCAGCATCCAATGTTCCAGGGCCCAACCACCTGAAACAAGTAAGTGGCTCAGCCATCTAGATATAGGCCCTTCAAACTGGCAGCAAGGAGTGTGTTAGCATTAACAAAGCAATTATGATTAACGACCCCATTTTGACGCTGGAAACCATCCTTCTAATGCCCTTTTCAGTTGTTGATATTAGTCACTCTGAGTCTCCCCTTCTCCTACATGTTTATACAATCCAAACTCAGCACCACCTAATCATTCTTCATCTATCCACTGTGCTTCTTCACCTTGCTGCTGTCCTTCTGTAAAGCGACTTGGTTTTTTTAAATCTTGGTTGCTCACTTCAGGGAATTAAAAAATATCACCATCAGCTGATGAATGGGAAGTAGGATAGGACTTATGGGAGAATTTACAGCAAACAGCGAACAAATTCTATTTAAAGTCTATTTAAAAAGCCTACCTACAAACTGCAAACAGAACTCTTGACCAAAACTGTAGCAATGTCCCCTGATAAATGCATGGATTGGAAGATGGTTATACTCCCGGTCCCTTACAGCAGTGCAATCTCCAGGTGTGATTGATTTTCCAATCATCTACCTTTTGACTGGAAATTGCACTGTCATTATATGCAGCCATATAAAAGAAGGTCACAAACACACAGACACACAGGCACACACACAGACACGCCTCCTTACTACCTGCTTGCCATCTCGATGGCTTCCTTGTTTGGAGGAGGAACTGAAAAGCAAACCGAAGGAACCATGGCCTCATTTCCCGTGGGACTGATGACCTTCCACTTGGCTCGATGTGAGCTGTTCTCCAACACACATTCATCATCCTTGTAGATCGTTATCTGTTAAAGAATACAATTAGTGTGGAAAGAACACAATTAGTTTGGAAATCAAAGAAACTTTACCACACGGAAAGAGGCCACATGGCCTATCGTGCCTGCACCAGCCAAAAAACAAGCCACCCAGCCGAATCCCACTTTCCAGCATTTGGTCTGCAGCCCTGCAGGCTACGGCATTTCAGGTGCACATCCAGACACCTTTTAAGTGACTTGCAGGTTTCTGCCTCTATTACCCCTTCAGGCAGAGAGTTCCAAACACCTTCAACCACCTGGGTGAACAAAAGCTTTCCTCATCTCCCCTCTAATCCTTCTACCAATCACTTTAAATATGTGCCTCTTAGTCACTGACCTCTCTGCTAAAGTAAATAGGCCACTCTAGCTAGGCCCCTCACATTTTATACATCTTTTGGAAATTCTCCAAACTCTCAGTTCACTCACACAGTTGGGAGAAATTATGAATATTGACAAAATCAAGAACTTTTGTTATATGTAGCAGATTCCATGTAGTAAAATCATCCCAAGCTGTACAAGAATGTTATCAAATAAAATTTGACACTGAGCCACATAGGGCGATATTGGGACAGGTGACCAAAGTGTGGTTAAAAATGTAGGCTTTAAGGAGTGTTTTAAAGGAGGAAAGAGAGGTAATGAGGCAGACAGGTGTAGGGAGGGAATTCCAGACCTTAAGGTCTGGGTGGCTGAAGGCACAGTCACCAATGGTGAAGCAATTAAAATTAGGGATGCCCAAAAGGCTAGAATTGGAAGAATGCAGATAATCATCAAACTTGTACAAAAGAAAATAGAAAGAACAAATGTTTTTTTCTTAATGCTTGTGATTTTTCACCTGGGTTGCTAGTTGGAGATTTGGCACCTTGCCACAAAAAAATTCTGTTGACATCAGAGAAAATCAATCAAAAATGATACTCTTCCAAAGAAAGTCAAAGGGTGATAGAAACAGATTCAATAATAACTTTCAAAAGGGGTTTGAATTTATAATCGAAAGGGAAAAAATTACAAGGCTATAGGGAGACAGCAGAGGAGCAGGACTAATAGGGTCGCTCTTTAAAAGAGCCAGCACAGGTATGATGGGCTGAATGGACTCTTCCTGTGCTGTGAGATCCAACAAAAAAAAATACAGGTGCAATATACTTTCCCCCCATTATTTCAAGCTGTATGAGGATAGGCTTGGACTCAGGTGGTTTAAATTATCAGTCTATTGTTCTCCATTACACTATCGCTCCTGTCAGCACTCAATCTCAGTAGCACTGCTGGATGAATAGAATTCATGAGATGTCCGCATCAACTTCCCTTCAGAAGAGGGGCAACAGATCAGGATTTGTCTTGAAAGTCCTCATCATACAGAGTAAAAGTTAAGCCGTTACTAGTCTTGAGACCCAATGGTAACAACAAGTCAGTTCTAAAATCCTTAATTATCCTGGCAATGGACGCAGTACAATTACATCAAAATCACAGCACAGAAACAGGCCATTCAGCTCGAATGATCCACCTCATACAAGGATGCTCCCATCTAACTTCATCTCACACTATCAACATAACCTTCTATTCCTTTCTGCTTCATGGACTTTCCCAGCTGCCGCTTAAATGCATCTTTGTTATACACCCCAATTCCTCCTGTGGTAGCGAGTTCCATATTCTCTCCACTCTCTGGGTGAAGGGGTTTCTCCTGAATTCCCTTTTGGATTTATTCATGGTTATCTTATATTTATGGCCTTTTATCTTGGCCTTCCCCACAGTGGAAGCATCTTCTTTACATTGATCCTCTTGAATCCGAGTATAACATTAAAGATCTCGATCACGTCACCCCTCAACCTTTGTTGAGAAAAGAGTCCTAGCCTATTGAGCTTTTCCAGATAGTTATAACCTATACAACACATTGGGCAGCATTTTATGTCCTACGGGCGGGCGCACGCTCGCTCGACTCGATCAGGCATAAAATAATGCCTGGTTTGTGCTTTGTGCATTTAAAGGTGAGTAAATGTTGAGATTCTCTATAAATTCACTGTAATCATTTTTTGTTTATTCATGGCGTAATTCAGTCAATAAGTCCTAAAAGTCTCAACGGAAAGTTTTAAATTCTCAATTTATGACAAATTCATGGACACAACTTGTATTTCCTTAGTGCTCATTACATACAAAAAATAAGCCCCAGAGCATTTTCAGGACACTGGGTACAGATTGAAGGCAAGTGTGGAGAAAAGAAGAAAGATATTCAAAGGTAAAAGTCTAGTCAAAGAGGGGGGGTCTTCTGGAGGTTCTAGAGAGGTGACAAAGCAGAGATTCTGAGGGAGTGAATTCAATCAATAGGTTTTGCCAGATCACTTCAGATGGCATAGACCAGTCAACCATTTAGTATGGGGTTATGTTCATGTGTAGGGAGACTGGGTGTGGGAGGAGGGGCTGGACTCTCTAGTGGGTTTTAGGACAATCTGGGTGCTTCAGTGTTCATAGAATTACCAGATTTATGGAACTCAGTTTCATGCCTTGACATGGTGGGATTGTCAATTCAACACCACAAGCCCTACACTAACCTACCTATTCATAAATCAGTCATGTTTATAATTACATAGAATATATAGCACAGAAACACCCCAACTTGTCCACACTGGTGTTTATGCTCCACATGAGCCTCCGCCCACCTTTTTTCATCTCACCCTTTCAGCATATCCTTCAATTCCTTTTTCTCTCACATGTTTATTCAGCTTTTCCTTAAATGTAATCATGTTGTTCACCTCAACTAATCATTGTGGTGGTGAGCTCCATGTTCTCACCACTCTGAGTAAAAAGGTTTCTCCTGCATTCTCTAATGGGTTTCTTGGTGAGTATTTTATATTTATGGCCCCCAGTTTTAATAAAACATCTCCTCCAATACTTGATGTCCAACCTCAATTTGTTTGTAGTCACAGATGGCTTTGATGGGGATAGAGATCCTTGTGGGGTTTTCAGGGTTCCTGGGTTTGAGTTGCACAATGTTCTTCGCCCGGCTCATGAGGCCAGCTATGTTACTCCTATACTGAAGAAGTTGTTCTTTTTCATCCTGAAATGCATTAAAGAATAGAAATGTTCTTCAAACAAATTGGACAAGCACAGACACCTTTAGAAAAAATAACCCAACCCTAATGGACACCTCGTACATTTGCCTGCAACAGCTTGTATAGCCTATACTTTACAGCACCAACAGCAATCGAGCGCTTTGTCTAGATTCCATTGTACAGTAACAAGGGCCAACAGCACTGCACAATTGAGCTGATAGATTGTCTATCACAAGCCTTGTGCCAAAATCTTTACCAGTGACAAGCTCATCGCATGGGACACATGCAACAACCTATGATATTAATAGTTTTCACCACAGCTTCCTCACCTATTGGATTGGTCCGCTTTCTCTCACCAGAGATCAAGGGAGTGCAAGGGACCATGGCAGAGGCAAGGCTGCACAGACTGCAGCTTTAACAAAGGGCTCTCACTAAGTGCTGAGAGCAGCTCCAATAAACCCGTAGAGGGGCCTCTTATTTTCCAGTGGTAGAAAGCAGAAGTGAACAACCCAAAGGCACCGGCACTGAAGCAAAAGGGTTAGTCCTGTGAGGTGTTCTCATCAAAAGCAGAGGGAATTTGCAGGGCTGCATTAGCGTATCACTTCAATTAACTCATCCAAAACAAAATATTTTCAACTCAAAGAATTAGGAATAAAAAGAAACTTTCACGCAATTTGTTTATTTGATCTAACATCTCAGAAACATGTCAATGGAGAAATCAAAGTACTTCAAAGGTAGCAACTGCATCTTAGAGTTCATTCACCACTCAATATACAATCTCACAGCTCAACCTATTACTTTCAAATAGTTCAAACAAATCATAGAGTATGATCCAACACATTCATGGTTATTTGCCAACATAAAACACTAGCCTCTCGCTCCAACACACAAGTATACAATTTCTGATGAAACTTACATTTGTTATAACCCTCTGCCTCTCATTAAGTTAGCAAAGAACTAGTTCAAGGTCATCAAATTGCTAAGCAGAGACTACCAGGGTTCATCTAGTTTGCCTTCTACCATCCTAGTAGCCACTTGACAAAGCGATAATGGAGTTGTTGACTAATCTCAGCAATCAATCTCTGTCAATGAGTCTACGACAGATTGAGACATGAGGTGAGGAAAACCCCTATTGGTGGAGAGCTTTGGGAACCAAAGGTCGAAAGTCACCTGTTCTGCCCAAGCATGGACCACATGTGTCAAATTACTCATACACTGTAACTAACTCACCTGAAAGAAATCTATCCATTTGCATTTGTATGAATCCATATTAATTGGTTCACCATCTCACTCAGCAGCCTATTCCATTGATTGGCCACTTGCTCACTGAAATACTATTAATGCAGACTGGTTTTGAATAGCCCCCTATCATGCGCAGGCCAAATCCTCTCGTTCTACTGTTCTGGACAAGGTGAAACAGCTTGTCATGGATTACATGATCTAAAGTCCCTTTAGAATCCTACAAACAGCTGGGACTACCTCATACTTGGAGATTTCTTGTTTATGCTGTTAACGTATTTATTGTGAAATGCCCTTCATTAAACAAATTTCTATTGAAAAACCTGCTGGAGGCAATCCTTTCCTGCTCCAATTCCCAAACTGAGCTTTGAAACCTGCCCCCCCTGTGTCAGTTTGAGTTTTACCATGGAATCCTGAACCAGGTCCTCTAGCCTCACGAGGCTGCTGGATTTGTCACAATTGTACTTCCTCTTTATTGTCTCCTGCAGGTTTTTCAAGTAATCCATAGATTCTTTGGCATCATTGTAAAACTAGAGGTGGAAAAAAAAAACAAGGGCAATTAGAGAGACTGCACATAGCATTCTACAAGGACTCTTCTATCAACTCAGATAGAACCAATCAGACAGATACCTCGAAATATGCTGTATTTTCTTTCAAATGTTTTTCAACGCAGTAGCAGAGCTGTAGAATCCAGCTCCACTGTGTTTGCATAGCAGCTTTGAAAGCCTGAGGAAATAAAAGACAAGAAATTCAGTCTCACCTCTGAAAGGGATTAATATGAGCACCATTATTAAGCTTCATACATAATGTCGCACCAGCAGTGGAATAAACAGCTGACCAAAGCCCCGCAAGAGGACAACACTGGAATAAGTTCACTGCACTTACCTCGACGGTGGGTCGAGCAGGATGACGATTTAGGAGGAGCTGGTCTGCCATCTCCTGGACCGATCTCATGACTACATCTTTTTCTTCAAGCTGTCGCATCAAATCCTATCACAAACGGTGAGGGCAAGAAAAAAAATAAGAATTCAGGAGTTGAAGCCCAGAGAAAAAAAAATTCCAAATCATCCACAGAACAGCAGACATTGGTTTACAGTTAACCAATTCTATTTTCAATTGTTGCATGGTATCAGCTCAGTGGATAGTGCTCTTGCAACAGAGTCAGAAAGTTGTGGGTTGAATTGCCACTCCAAAGGGAGTGCTGCACCGTCATTAAAATGAAACATTAAAATGAAGGCGCTGTCAGCCCCCTCAGGCGGTCATAAAAGGCCCCATGGCACTATTTTGAAAGAACTTCTCCCCAGTGTCCTAGCCTATATTTATCCCTCAACCAGTATCGCTTAAAAATCAAACGATGATTTGCTCATTATCACATTGCTGTTTCTGGGATCTTGCTCGGCATAAATTAGCTGCTGTATGTCCGACATTATAGCAGTGACCACGCTGCAAAAGAACTTCATTGGCAGTGAAGCATTCTGGGACATCCTGGGGTCATGCAAAGTTTCTCTTTTATTTTTATGTGAGGTTGGGAAATTTTTAAACGCTTCTTTTGGTAAGGTACCCTTCGAATAATTAACTGCAAGCCATTAGTTTCACCCCAACTGTTACATACAGCATGATATTCTTTCTTTCTCAACATGCTGGAGTTCCTGTCACTCCAGTCATAAGCCACCTCCTCCTCCTCCTTCTCATTCAGCCAGATAAGCTCATTGGTGGCTCTGGTCACAAAATTCTGCAGGTTGTCAAGGTGCGAGGCTCGATCCCTGGAAGTGGCCTTCAGATTTAGAAAGGAGGAGAAAAAAAATTCACAATCAAAACGAGTCATTCGGAATATACACGGTAACACCTGTACAGGCTTGAAGATGGAAGCAGCAACATGATCTCACCAAGAGCTTGATGTACTGACTCTCCAGTGTGTTTAGCTTCTCTGAATAACTCTCACATAGAGGTGGGGTCATCTGTCCCTATTAAAAGAAGAAAATCTTCACGTTATAGCTGCAAGAGGAAGGTAACAATTTAAAACAAAATTATATTTGATTTGATGATTGAAGAGTACATTTGATCAGGTCCTCAGCAAAAGGCCCAGCTTCATCCCCTTACCAAAATTTTCAGGATCACTACACAGACGGGTAAAAAAAAAATTGAAAAAAGCTAATAAAATGCTGGCCTTTATTTTAAGGTGGGGGGGCAGAATAGAAATTGTACAGTTGTGTCTCTGGTTAGACCTCATCAGAAGTGACTGTGTTCAGTTCTGGGCATCGCAACTCAGCAAGATTATATTGGCATTGAAGTGGGTGGAAAGCAGATTTACCAGAATGATACCCGGGATAAAATGTTTAAGTAATGACAGAGCATTGTACCGACTAAGTTTGTATTCCCTTGGATACAGAAAAATAAGGGATGATCTAATTGAGTTGTTTGAGGTGATTAAAGGAATGGTAAATTATATAGAAAGAAACGATTTCCTCTGGTGGAGAGTCCAGAACAAGGGGGCATAATCTTAAGTTAGAGTTAGTCAATCAGGGGTGATGCCAGGAAGCACCTCTTCACACAGAGGGGTGTCAAATTTCAAAACTGAGATTGATAGCTTTTTGTTAGGCAAGGATATCAAGGGTTATGGAAGCAATACAGTTAGATGAAGTTAAGATACAGATCTGCCATGACTTGTACAGGCTTGAACAAGCATGGAGGGTCCAGTGGTTTATTTCTTTTTCTACAGCAGAGGTTGGAGTCCTCCCTGCGGAGTCTCTGATGCCTCCTTCTGCTCGGCTCTAGGTACATAGGTGGCAGCCAAGAAAGGAGGAGTTAGCCAACCAGCTCAGGTAGAAGTTGAAAGCCAGGTGTAGTACAGCAACAGGCCATTCAACCCAACTGGTCCATGCTAGTGTTTATGACTCACACGAGTCTCTCCCATTCTAATTAATCAAACCCTATCAACCTTTCAATTCCTTGCTTCCTTACACATTTATCCAGCTTCCCCTTAAATGGATCTGTGCTATTCTCCTCAGCTATCAGCTGGCATTGGGGTCCACTTTACAACCACTCGCTTGGTGAAGAAGTTTGTCCTGAATTCCTTGTTGGATTTATTAGTGACTATATTATATTAATGGCCCCTAGTTTTGGTCTCCCCCACAAGTAGAAACATCTTAACTACCTTCTGTGAAACCCATTTATAATCTTAATGACCTTTATTACCTCACTGACCAGCTTTGTGTTTTCTCGAGAAAAGAGCCCCAGCCTGCTCAACCTTTCCTTACAGTTACAGCCTCCCCAAAAATCAATCAAAATGGGAATAAAATGACAAGAAAAAGTTACTCCCCAAAAAAGTGCATGAAAATATTAAATAACATTTCCAAACAGTAGCCAGGATATGTTTAAAGAGTGATATTTTTAATGGTATTCATCACTCAATAAGGTGGTGCAATGAGCAAAGTGAGGCACTGACAACAAACTATTTCTTAACCATCCTAAGGACATACTCCAGAGAATTACAACATAAAATGTTACTGCACAGAAGGAGGCCATTCAGCCTATCATGCTTCTTTGAAAGAGCTATCCAATTAGACCCATTCTCTCCTTCCTGCCACCACCTACCCCCCTCCCCCCGGCCAATGCTTTGCACCATAGTCCTTCAATGAGACCGAAATAAAGGAGCTATTAACTGCATTTATAGGAACTGGACAAATGCTACTTTCAACAAAGTCCAGTTCGTTGCGAGTGAATCAAAAATATATGATTCTCAGGTTAGTTACCTCAGCAGCTTTGGCTTCTCTGATGCTTGATTCAAAGTCTTCAATTGCTCTCTGGACATTTTTGTGATTTTCTAAATGACTGTCGATGCTTGGTAAATCAGAGCCCCACTCAGCACGGTCAAGCTGCACCTAGTTTTAAAAAAAGAACACGAATAATCAGAAACCTCTTAACCAGTGCGATTAAAACTCAACTTCGCCATACTGCGGGAAGACCTTCTAGCCCAGTCAGTGTGTAGACTCTTTGCCAAAGCAACTACTGCCAATCTCTAGCTTCGTTGTCTCACTACAGCTGAAGTAGGGTGTGATATAAATACAGATTTTAGGCAGTGCTCTGAGATAAAACATGGTGTTAAAGAAATACAGATCTTTCTTATGTTTTAAAAAAAAAACAGTATGACAATTCCTGCTGTCTTAGAAGGAAAATGTTCTAGCTACCTGAAACCACACTGAAAAAGCGTCTGCTATGCAGACAGGCTGGAACATCTGCTCCTGTTGAAATGCAATTCCATTTGGCTGAAAGATATGGCGCCAGCCAGACATCAGGAGGGAGTTACTAGGAATTCAGCTCACACCATTGAAACAATCCAAGTAATATTAATTCTCTGACAAGTTGCAACAACATTACTTTCCTGGAAATTCTCAGGTGCAAAATCTGATGAATTATTTACAGTCAAAGTCCTAACTCAAAAAATAATTTTTTTTAAAAAAGGTTCAAGTTACAGAAAAAATTTTAATCACTATCTGGTCACACTAATGAAGTCCTGATATTACAAAGTAAATAAGCACAAATGCCATAAAAATTAAGACGTTGAAAAGAAACAAAACCCAATAGCAAATGTTTTACTGCATTGCTTACCTGCACATCTTCCACCCAATTTAACAGGTCCTGCAAAAAGTTCATGTTGATCTCCTCTTCTGTCAGAGTCGGGTCAATGATTTGCGATTTCATCAATGGTTTTCTGATCTGCATTAGTTTCACTGTCATGATTTTGTCCGTGTCCATACAGGGAACAAAGCCTTGAATGAACCCATGTGTAAGGACAGGTTTTAAGCCAGAGGATAGTGTCATTGACAAGCCTGGGGTGTGAACTGGGGTCAATCCATGTGTCAAGCTTGGCGTCAAGCTCCGAGATAAACTGGAAGTCAAGGATGGTGTCAAACCCTGGGAGAAGCCGGAGGAGAAGCTCTGATTCAGGCTCTGATTTAACCCTGCTATCATCAGCTGGGTCTGCTCTGTGGATAAGGAGCGTCCTTTACTGTACACCGATGAATAATCAGACTTCAGTGATATCAGCTCATCACGGAGCTTTGTGACTCTGCAGAAAGAGAATCACCTTATATTCATTCCCATTAATCATTTTGCCTTAAAATTTTCTAATTTTCTACCTTCCACAAAGGTTAAAGTAATTCAATGGCTCATTAAAAGATGATTTTTAAAATTGAAGGAATATTGCAATATGACACTTGTTTCAGCTCATCAATTTAAGAAATGCTGCTTGTGGGAAAATAAATATTTCCCAACCCTTTGCAAGCATCAATTACTGCAAAGAGAAAAGAACAAACTTACATTAATATAGCACTTTTCACAGGTTGTCAAGCATTTTAGATCCAAAGAACCATTTTTTGAAATGTTGACACTGTTGCAATACAGGAAACCTGTCAGCCAATTTGTGCACAGCAAGCTCCCACAAACAATAGAGTAATAATGACCAGATAATCTGCTTTAATGATATTACGGGTTAGATATCGGTCTAGGAAACTGGGAAGAATTTCCCTGCTTGTCTATGAGGTAGTACTGGGGAATCTTTTACAGCAGAAGCTAAGTTAGGTTCAGGATAAAAAAGTCTTTGTGCTGACCCAACAAATGTAGCTAAATGCCCAGCTTAGAAGAATGCCTCCCATTGCTCTGGAATGACATCACTCAGATCTTTATCATACATCATTGGAACATCTCTGAATGGAGCTGACAACTTCCTGTGAATTGGTCTCCAGCTAGCATCAACTCAGTGTAGAATTTACAGCAGAAATCACCATTCCATTATGTCCGCTGTTCTGTTCCACACAAGCCTCCTCTCAATCTATTTACTTCATCCCTAACTCTATTGACATACCTTGCATTTCTTTCTCACTCATGTACTGATCTAGCATTCCTCTAAATGCACTCATACACTAAGATGTAAAGCCATTTTGTTACTAAGCAGTTGCTTTGATGCATCCCACGCCAACGTTGCCCTCCAAATAAATTCTTCTCTTCTGTCAAATCCAATATTGATCTCTCAACCTATGGCAAATTTTCACAGTGAATTTACACCTACTAGAATTTGGAGTGAATTTCATTGAGGAAAGTTATGCAAGAATTCAGAAAGAATTTGTTTGTTCTCTATTGAGGTAACTGATCTCAGCTGGAGCAGCAACTGAGGCCCTACATTTGGCCTCAGTACCTCTTGGATTTAAGGGGGCAGAGGTGGGGATGGAGGGGAGGGGTATTAGATGCGAGATCTGCAAGAGCTTTAACATCTTGTCCCAACGACCTCATCTGGAAGTTCAGACCAAAAGTGGATATGAATCTGCCACATTGATTACAGCAACTGAACAGCTTGTTACTACATTCCATTAGTCCTCAAACAGCAATGATTTCCAACATTACAACAATGACTGCACTTCAAAAAGTACTGAATTGGCTCTAAATCACTTTTAGATGTCATTAAATGCATTATAGAAATGCAAATTTGTTCTTTCTTTCTCATGGACTTTTGGGAAGATCATTGAATGCCAGCCAGCACCTTGTGGAACAAACAAGGAGGAGAGGAGAAAGCCTTTTAAAAGAAAACATACTAAACAAAAAATATTCAGGCAAAACAAGACGTGATTTTCTGAAATTTCTAATTCGTATTTTAGTTCAAGATTAATTGCAGGGAAATTCTAGGATTATTCCTGATTGCAATTTTACAGTGTTGCCTGCGAGACCCAAGATCCTACCTTTGAACGAGTTGGTCTGCCTGATAATACTTTCCATCAAATAGAATCTGGGCATCAACGATCTGTTGGCGGATGAGATTTTCAGATTCCAACAGGTATCCTTCAACCTCCTGCTCATTCTGAAACTGAAGTCCCGATTCCAACCGCTGAACATCCTGAAAACAGAAGCTCGGTTATATGCAGCCTTCACAGAATTCAATATCAAAACACCTGGTTGCACGATCAAATCACACAGATTGATTGAACAGGATGTTACTTACGAGTTGGAGTGAATTTCGTGCTCGTAACAATTTATCTTCACATGCCACACTATCACACTGAAGTCTGCAGGCGATTTGCTGCAACTTTTCAAGTCTAGAGAGAGAAATTTTTTTTTAAGAAAAATAGGTGAAAATAAAACTCACACTACAGGGACAATTTTAACTTCGGGTTGTAATGTAAAATTAATGATATCAATTCAGCTGCACATTCATTTCTCTTGACTTTTATTTATAGTGACTTCAACAGAAATGAAAATCGGAGAGTGATGCATAACGGTGGTTGGTGAGATATCACCTATTTTACACTATTGTCCAATCAAAATGATCTCCTCTGTTACTCTGACTAAAACTCAGCTTGTTGTGATTCATTTATATGTCCCTTTCTTATTTCACACAGGTACTAAGTGGCCCCTTTCTTCACTGTAATGACTTAACTGTGAGGATCTGATTGCTTTACATGACATGGGAGTACTTGATGCAGACAAAACAGTTTGCAATTCCCACCATTAACAGTCTCAGCTTCAATTAGCATTAAATGACAAAAATAGAAAGTGAAAAATTCCTCTACTGCAAGTATAAATGTATATCTGTTTCACTCAACATACCAGCGTAAGGAGCTCCTGGCCTTCTTTCTCACTAAGACTGCGTCCATTTGATCAGCTGCCTCTGCCTTTTCCCTCCCTTATCCTAGCCCACTGAGGCAATCTTCCTCCAAGGTTCCCCTGTCCAAGCCCTGAACTCACATCTTCCTCTAATTTCTCTCCTCTCTCCTATCATGCCCTCTCTGAGCTCATCTTGTCCATGACACCACCTTCTGCTCCCTTGACCCCATTCCCACTAAACTGCTGACCACTCAACTTCCTCTCCTGGTCCCCATGTTTGCTGATATTGTTAACGGTTCTCTCTCTTCAGGTACTGCCCCTCTCACCTTCAAATCTGCTGTCATCAACTCTCTTCTTAGAAAATCAACCCTGAAACCATCCGTCCTTCTAATCTGAACACCTGTCGGTTCCCAAATCCATGCCCATCTTTCCTGGAACTCCAGGCTTGATTCCCTCCAATCAGATTTTCACCCCACCAGAATACTGAAACAGCTCTTATCAAGTCATAAATTGACATCCTGTGTGACCATGACAAAGGTAAACTATCCCTCCTCATCCTTCTCAATATGTGTGCAACCTTTGACAGAGCTGGCCACACCATCTTCCTCCAACACATTTCTAATGCTGTCCAGCTGGGTGGGGCTTCACTTGCCTGCTTTCATTCTTATCTGTGCAGTCATAATCAGAGAATCACTTACAATGGCTTCTCTTTCCGCTCCTACAGAGCTACCTGCAAGAATCCCACAAGGATCAGTCCTTGGCTCCGTAATATTTGTCATCCACATACTGCCCCTCAGCGACATCATCCAAAAACACAGTAACAATTTCCACATGTGTACTGAAGACTCCTAGCTCTACCTCACACCACCCCTCTCAATCTCTCCAATGTCTCTAAATTATCAGACTGCTTATCTGATGGCCAGAACAGGATGAGTAGAAATTTAATTTGATGGCCAGAACAGGATGAGTAGAAATGAGTAGAAATATTGGGAAGCCACATTCTTCAGACCCAACCACAAGCTCCCTTCCCTGGCCAGCAACTCCATCCCTCTCCCTGGTAATTGTCCTAGGCTGAACCAAACTGTTTGCAACCTTAATGTTAGATTTGACCTGAGATAGCTTCTGTCCACATAACTGCACCATCACTAAGACTGCCTATTTCCACCTTTGTAACATTGTTCGACTCTGTCCCTGCCTCAGCTCAGCTGCGACCAAAACCCTCATCCATGCCTTTGTTATCTCTCAACTTAGCTATTCTAACACACTCCACATTCCACCCTCTGTAAACTTGAGATCATTCAAAACAATTTTGCCGCCCATGTCCTACTCATATCAAGTCCCATTTACCCATCACCACTGTGCTTGCTGACCCACACTGACTTCTGATTAAGGAACTTCGATTTTAAATTTCTCATCCTTAAATTTCTCATCCTCCAAATACCTCCATGGCCTTGCCCTTCCCTGTCCCTGCAACCTCCTCCAGCCCTATAACCCTCCAAGATATCTATGCTCATCTGACCAACCTGATTTTAATTGCTCCAACACTGGCGGCCGTGCCTTCAGCTTCCTGAGCCCTAAGCTTTGGAATTCCCTCCCTCAACCTCTCTGCTTTCTACCCTCCTTTAAGACACTCCTTAACTAACCTCTTATCCATTGTTTTGTTCACCAGTTCCAATATCTCCTTATGTGGCTTAGGTAACACTCCTGTGAAGTGCCCTGGGATGGTTTACTACCATAAAATTGCTATGTAAATGCAAATTTCTGCTATTGTTGTAAACCATGTGAACAAAGTGTAGTCCCTTTAGCCAGGACCACCTCTGGAAACAATAAGGCAAGGTTGAGACCCCAGGACCCAGGAAAGAGGAATGACAATAGGTGCAAGCAAATAGAAATTAAAGTGCAGCAACCTTAATACAAAAGCACAGTATCAGAGTGTAAGTTAGCGAGTGCTGGTGATGGGGGGAGTGGGAAAGAGGGAAGTATAGAATGGAATTCATAGAATCATGGTACAATACAACACAGAAGATCATTCATCCCATCATGCCTATGCCATTCAAAGCGTTTGTCAAGCTGTATTCAGTCACATCTCAGAAATAGATACCACAGGTTAATGACATACATTTGATAATATTATTTATCTCATGTAAAGCAATACAATCATAGACCGTTACAGCACAAGAGACGGCTATTTAAGCCATCATGCTCATGTCAGCTTTTAAGAAAAAGCTATCGAATTAGTCCCACTCCACCCGTTCTTTCCTCATAAACCAGCAAATTTAATTCTCAAGTATTTATCCCTACTGAAAGTTACTACTGAACCTGTTTCCACTGCCTGTCAAACAGTGTGTTGGTACCGTTTAGGAGACATGATGCATCAGTGCACACTTTGACAATGCAAACCATACCTCGTACTATCCATGTCACTGCTGGAGGATGTCCAGGAATTAACAAAGGTTCTCCCTCCAGAGCTGCCAGGTGAGAAGCTCTCGATGGAGTTGGTACTGTTGCTGTTGCACAGGGAGTAGGGGACGTTGCTCCTGAAGACTATTGCCTGCTCGTTCATTTTCAACATGATCAGCAGCAACCCAGCTGTCAAACCAAACACTCCACCTGGTTGCTGCCACCAATACAGCGAAACAGCAGAGCAGCCTCTGCAGGTATGCCGTTGCCTCGCATAGAGCAATGCTCTCAGCAGCTGGCCACACCAGTACAAGTACAAGCAAGACTTCACCTGCAGACTAAATCAGACCTTAATAATCTGATCAAGCAATCAGGAATGTGCTGCTGGGCATGCATACTTGTTGTGTCATTTAGTTTTTTATTAATACCTCTGGGACGCTCCTTTTCACTGCCCAACCCATATCAAAAACCACAAAACAAACTTTCCAATTCATGGAGACCCAATGAAGATTCTCTTTCAGTGATGAAAGAAAGGTACGGTTTTAAAACTGTCCCACCAAACCCATCCCAAGGCACGCAGGTAAGATCTTTTAAAATTAAACTCAAATTGTTTAACCATGAAAAGGTACTATAAAATTGTCACTGCTCTGATCAAACTCATTCTATATGAAAAGGCTTCATTGTTCAATACTTTGACTGTGCTGCCTCTTCACTTTTATAGCTTTCTTGACATTTTGGGAACATATATTCTTGCTTGCTTATCCTCAACTTTTAAATGTCTTCCACACTTTATCAAATAAAGATGAAGGGAACCATTTCCAGGTCACAATGGTTTAGTCAGCATCAGCCTGCCATCCCATTAATTTATTAGTTTATTTTTAGATTAAATGTTCTCCCTTCCTTTTATTAAGGCAGCGAATGAGAATAAATTACTGTTCACAAGTAGGGACCAGTTCTACAATACCTCACACAAGCAGCCAATCGTCGTTACAAGTTTACACAGGGAGAGACAGTTGCACCATGGAAGGCATTGCAATGTGCGACATTCTCTCACACACGCACGCACGCTCCAATAAATTCGGTATCCAAAACAGGGCGAATGCCTGGTTTCGCCATTCCCTCAGCCCTGTGGCACTGAGGTCAATTGCAATGCAGTCTGAAATCAGCTAACTTGTAACACCCAAGGAACCAACCTGTTGATTCATTGGTTTCTCGGTTAGTACAAACAAGGTTGCACATTAGCTCTGAAGAAGGGTCATATGGGCTTGAAATATTAACTCTGTTATTCTCTCCACAGATGCTGCCAGACTTGCTGAGGTTTCCCAGCACTTTTTTGTTTTTATTTCAGATTTCCAGCATCCGCAGTATTTTACTTTCAACTAAGTGCACATTTACCCATTGGTTCTTCAAAATACTACAAAAATAGCCTAACTTTCAGTGCAGCATTTAATAACAGGTTGAGAGAATAATGGGTGTCAGCCACGGTAGCACTCTTGCCTCAATCAGAATGATGTGGGCTGAACTCTCACTCCAGATGCTCCAGCATACAATTCAGGTTGAAGCTCCCAGTGGAGTACAAAGGGAGTGCCACACAATCAGAGGTGCCATCATTCAGATGAGACATTCAATCAATCTGGCTCATAATTCATTGGTTCTTTGGGACATCTTGAAGCCGTGAAAAGTGCTACATAAATGCATGTCTTTCTTTCGGAACAAACTTGGTTCTTATCCATCACGTTTGAAAAGCCGAACTGGCTAATTCAGGGCAATTAAATCTCACTTCAATATTTAATATCTAATTGCTGATGCTTTTCTCACTTGCAATTTTCTGCACAAAGGCAACTTTCTGCATTGAATTCTCTACCAAGATTATCCTACAATTTATGAACTTGAATCTGAAACTCATATTTGCATTCCCCACTTCAGTTCAAAAACCCTTCTTCACTATTTGATGAAATCACTAATGCTGAAGAGAGCTCAAGAGATGTAAGCATATTATCGAGGGTAAGGTACTTAAGAGTAGCAAACAAGAATTTCTGTTACAAATACACCAAGAAAGCTACAAAGATGAACAGACAGTATATTCTGGAAAGAAAATAATTTCCACATAGAACACATTTGATCAGGGCAGAGACAATTTTGTCATAAAGTGCATTTAACTATTAAACTTTAACAATTCAAGTTCAACTTGAAAGATTTAATGTGTATGTCTTCAGACCATTTGGTGGACACATGAATTCAAAGAAGCCATGATGAATCGGAAGACTGAACACTTAAGAGAAAAACGGTATGTGATTTTTCAGAACTACCTTGTTGTACATTCTTGAACGAAACTTCACTACCCACTACCTACTATCCAGTTGCTGTTATTGCCATTGCATTGGAGGTGGTACAGTGAAGGTTCACTAGATTGGTTCCTGGGATGAGAGGGCTGCCCTATCGCTAAGTAAATTGGGTTTATATTCTCTAAGTTTAGAAGAGTAAGAGGTGATCTCATTGAAACATATTAAGTTCTGAAGAGGCTTGATAGGGTAGATGCTGAGAGATTGTTTCTCCTGGTTGGGGGAGTCTAAAACATGGGGGTATAGTCTCAGGGTGAAGGGCTGATCATTCAGAACTGAGATGAGGAGAAACTACTTCACTCAAAGGATTGTGAGGGTTTAGGACCTTCCATAACTCAATACATTTAAGGCTGGGATAGACAGATTTTTGGTCTCAGTGAATCAAGGGATATGGGGAGAGAGTGGGAAAGTGGAGTTAAAGCCCAAGATCAGCAATTAACGTATTGAATGGCAGAGCAGGCTCCTGGTCCTAATTGTGTTTTTGTGACTAGCCAAACATCTAAAGATCAAACATTAAGCATGCTGAATCCCCCAGCATTAAACAGCACAAAATGACAGGACACACAAACTGATCCTGGCACACACACACACACACACACAAATTTCAGGCTTGATATTGTCACTGTGTCTCTAATGGAGGCCAGAGGTAGAAACCTGATTTAATTCAATTGATAAGCCATGCTCAATTACACACAAAAAATAACTGTATTGAATCATAACAAATCCCAATGTTCACAAACCTTTCCACTTCTGGCCGTAAACTCTTTTCCCTCTCTAACATTGCGATGATTAATTTTCCCCACTCCTTTTCCACATCATTTGGATGATAGCCTTGAGGAAGTTTAATGCGACCGAACTCTATCCACACCTAGGAAACAGTATTTGTTGTGGATGAAATACAGATCTTTTATTTTCTGAACAAGTTTCTAAAACAGGTCAAATCCAAGGATGTAATGCAGACACTATGAAGCACTGTGGAGGGAGGGAGTGAGTGTGAGTGAGTGTAGTAATCACCCAGGCTGGTCACTTCACTGACAGAAAGCAAAGAATTGAAAGTGGAAATGGTTCAAAGCGAGGCACCAACTCTGGGAAGTTTGAATGAGATGGTACGGGGGAAAGAACAGTATCTGCAAGTCTCAGTCACAGGTAAATATGGAGAAAGTCCAATGAACAATGAGAAAAAAGAAAAAGTGTCAGGTTCATAAGGGTATTACCTAAAATAACATAGCTGATCGATAGGGTGAGGAGGTGACGGTGAAGTGTGTGGGGGGTGGGTGGGGGAGAAGAACTGTTAATATAGAATGATAATTCCATGTCCTTTTCAGATGTCTCCGAGTGTGCCACTAAGAGTTAAAAGATGGCATATATTATCTTTAAAAGAAATCAAAGGATAGATCCCATATTCACTAGGCATAACAAAGGGATAAAGACTCATTCAGAAAACATCAAGGGAAATGAAACTACCATACTGAAAGGGGACCTAAATAATTGTGCAAGTTGGATAGACTGAATGCCTTTTCACAGTCTGCTTTCTTTGGCTCTCTTATCTGTGAAGCCATTACTTTCAAATTTCTGTTTTAAATATGTTGCCATGGTGATATAATATGTTTGGGTTACCAACACTCAATGACAAATGACAGCAAACAACTGCAGATTATTTTCCTGGGTCAAAATCCTGGAATTCCTGCGCCCCACCACCATCCACTAACAGCATTGTGGGTGTATCTACACCACACGGACTGCAGTGGCTCACCATCACTTTCTCAAGGGCAATAAATGCTGGCCTTGCCTGTGATGTCCACATCCCAAGAATGAATTGTAAACATTGCCCCTTCAAGTTTACTCCTTCAGAAGATCAAAACACAGCACAGCAAACAAACTGATCAATTTCCAGCCCATAAAATCATTTCCCCCTGCCCCAATCACAACCTCCTCATTAAAATGAGAGATAAGAAACCAAGATCCAGTCTCCAATTACGCCAAGTGGCCAGTGATATTCAGCATTAGTTTGGGAGGGGAAGTGTTTAACAGGTAATCTTCTGGGCTATGAGTGGTTCGTGACCAGGGGCTATCAGTAGAGGAGACAAATTAGGACTCAATATATATTTGTTTTTAAACTGTAGACATGAGCAGGCTGTGGCCAATAATGAAATGCTCCAAATATCTCCAATTATCAAACTCATCAAAATTCTGGAGCAATTCTTGCAAATTATGCAGTTAGCCTCATTTGTGAACATTCTTACTGAACAATACTGTTGGCTATGACATATTTACATTGGATTTACAACACTTAAACAGTCCAACTAGTCCATGCTGGTGTTTATGCTCCACACAGGCTCCTTCACACCCTAACTCATCTTACACTATTAGCATAACGATCTATTTCCTCTCTCGCCCTCATGTATTTGTTTAGCTTCTCTTTAGTGTATCTATGCTATTCACCTCAACTACTCACGCATGTAGTGAGTTTCAAGAAATTTCTCCTGAATTCCCTATCGCATATGTTAGTGGCTATCTTTTGGCTCCTAGTTTTGTTCTCCACCACAAGTTGAAATATTTTCTCTACATCTACTCCATTAACCCTTTCATTAGCTTAAAGACCTCTAGCAGGCCACCCATCCGCCTTCTCTTTACTAGAGAAATGACCCAGGTCTGTTCAATCTTTCTATGATGTGTATAATCTGCTTTAATACACTGCAGAATTCAGCAACATGCTTGACCCAGGATTTCCAAATAGAAATGCATTGAAAGTAAGTATAAATATAGCCATTTAACAAAATTATTATGCAAGGCTTCTCTAGTGAGGGAAAGGGAGAACAAAAACAAACATAGCATGTCCTATCAGAGATCAAACAGATTTCAAATTCAATTTTCTCATTTATTTCAAAATGAATTGTGAATTTTCATTTCTCTTTCACTATTGCAGTGCTAACTAGAGGTAATCTAAGTGTGCAATAGGCAACTTAACTGAGACACACTTACCTCCAAAAGTTTATACAGCTGCTTTATTTTAGCTTTGTCCTTCTCTTTTGGTGGGATCTCTGTGTCTTTAAACTGCATGTACTGGTTATAAAGTGCCTGAAGAGGTTAACAATTGACAAGTTAGAAATTGTCCAACCATTCCCAAAACTAAATTTCAGAAAGAATTGTCAAAAGTGCTAGAATGTCAAGTCAGACTATTCCAGACTTCCAGCAACCACAGTATTCTGCTTTACATTTTAGGGAACAATAAGTCCTTTCATTCTGCAATGTCTTACCTTAAGTTCTGCAGGATTGTTCGAATAGCTCCGATCAGACATAACCGTCACGTGATGCTTGATCCATTGAATGAGGTAGTTCACCATATTCTGGTATTCTATCCACTTGACATCAACATCCTAGCAGAAGCCCAAACAAGTTTAAACAAGGTCATTCCAATTCAAGAAACAGGTACACCATCTTCAAAAGCAATATCTATTTTGACTTTCAGGATGAAATGGATCGTCATCCAATGAGTAATAACATTTCAATGCCTTACATTTGCATTGATGCCTTCACCGCCTTCTGGGACTTTGGGAAAAACATCATACAGTGATGACACATATGTAATCACAGACTTCTCATCAGGGGATGGAACATTAATATCTAAGGAAAGAGTAAGCATCATTTCATTTGAGAGTCAACTTATGGTGAAATATTCAGAGCATTTGTCACATTGCATTTGGTGAAATCACAGATTACATCAAGAAACAGATAGAGCAACTTAATAAAATTCACCAGATAATAAGGAACATTGAGATTTAAAGAGAAATAAATAAAGTGACAGGAGATCGTGTTTACCAAATGGCCAACAAGTTTACCTTCAGGGTCCAACAGCCGAGTGACACCAAGTTTTTCAGCTACACCAAAGGCTTGTTCCAAATTGCTCACATTATTCTGAACTGCGACTTGACTCATATCTACCAGGTCCGGCCTGCAATTCAAAACAAAACATCAAATGATGGGTAAAGGGCTTTAAGGAAATGGCTATTCTTGTACTTAACTATACAGATCAAAAATGTGGTTAGACACCAGCTAGAGCACTGTGTTCGGTTCTGGGCACTGCACCTCAGGAATGTTACAAAGGCTTTGGAAGGGGTGCAGTGCAGATTCACCAGAATGATGAAAATATGAATTAAATTATGAGAACGGGTTGCATAAATTAGGTTTGTAATATAATTGAGATGGAAGAGGGGGTTGGTCAGGGGAGGGGGCGGAAATCGGGTTGACAATTGAAAATTTCAAAATGGGGATTGATAGAATTTTAAGTGTTACGATCCTTTGCCTGGCCCCGGGTTGTGCGGCCGCGGGGGGGAGTGATTAGAGGCCAATAATGTTTTGTTTAAAGCAGACGAAGTTTGAGATTCAAGACACTTACTAAGTGAATAAAGCCACAAGATTCCTTCCTTCAAACTAAAATAATCATTACTATACAAATTCAGAAAGATCAAACAATTTACAATAAGAAGATATTGACAACATTCCCCCATCCACCCCCGCCAATCTTATTCTCTACTATTCAGGATAAGTACCAGGTACATGAATTAACAGCAAAACTGTGGTTAGACACACCACACAACACAATAGTTGACAAATGCAACCAAAACATATTCCATGGATTTCTCAACAACCCACCCAGACATTTGTCACATTATGAGCCAACCAATATCACTGAAAGTTAGACTTTCTCACAAGGGTTTCCAATCTTCACCTTTGAAGATCTCACTTCGGTTCTTTGAAGATTTGACAAGCAAAGTAGATAATGGGGAGACTGTAGATATGGTATATCTGGACTTCCAGAAGGTTTTTGATAAGGTGCCGCACAAAAGATTAATACACAAGATAAGATCACATGGAGTTAGGGGTAACATATTAACTTGGATAGATGATTGGCTGACCAACAGAAAGCAGAAAGTTGGGATAAATGGGTCTTTTTCTGGATGGCAAGCTGTAACTAGTGGGGTGCCACAGGGTTCGGTCCTTGGGCCCAAACTATTTACAATCTTTTTAATGACTTGGATTCAGGGATAGAAGGTACTATAGCTAAATTTGCAGATGACACCAAAATAGGTGGGAAAGTAAGTTACAATGAAGAAATAAGAAATTTACAAATGGATATGGACAGATTAGATGAATGGGCCAAAATTTGGCAGATGGAGTTCAACGTAGATAAGTGTGAGGCTATCCATTTTGGTCAGAAGAATAAAAAGGCGACTTATTATTTAAATGGAGAGAAACTTCAGAATTCTTTAGTGCAGAGGGATCTGGGTGTCCTCGTGCATGAATTGCTGAAAGATGGTATGCAGGTACAGCAGGTAATAAGAAAGGCAAATTGAATTTTGGCATTTATTGCTAAAGGAATAGAGTATAAAATAGGTAAGTACTGTCACAACTGTAAAAGACATTGGTGAGACCGCATCTGGAGCAGTGCACAGTTTTGGTCCCCTTACTTGAGGAAGAATGCAGTTGCTTTGGAGGCAATTCAGAGGAGGCTCACTAGATTGATTCCAGAGATGTGGGGCTTATCTTATGAGGAAAGATTGAGCAGTTTAGGCCTATGCTCGCTAGAATTTAGAAGGATGAGAGGAGATCTATAAGATGCTAAAGGGGATAGACAAAGTAGACGAGGAGCGGATGTTTCCCCTTATGGGGCATTCTAGAACGAGAGGCCATAGTTTTAGGCTAAGGGGTGGTAGATTTAAATCAGGGGTGAGGAAGAATTATTTTTCTCAAAGGGTCATGAATCTGTGGAATTCACTACCTCAGAATGCGGTGGATGCGGGGATGCTGAATAAATTTAAGGAGGAGATAAACAGATTTTTAATTAGTAACGGGTTGAAAGGTTATGGGGAGCGGGCGGGAAATTGAAGTTGAGGCCGAAATGAGATCAGCCATGATCGTGTTGAATGGTGGGCAGGCTCAAAGGGCTGGGTTCCCTACTCCTGCTCCTAGTTCTTATGTTCTTAAGTTCTTGGAATTCCCTCCAAGTCAATCCCACTCAGATGGCTTCAACAATGACCCAACTCGCAGGGTTTTAATCTCGCCTTCCAAAATTCTTTTTCCTTGGGTCGCCAAGAACACTCATGCTTCAACCTCCAACTGCAATTTCAGATCTTCGGCCATGCTCAGCAGAACACCACTGTTCCAAAGGGGTACCTTTGCTCAAACGGCCCACAGAATTGAGTCACCAACCTTCAGTTGCCTTCTTGGAACTTCAGGGCTTCTCTTGTTCCCACATCGCTTAAAGTTTGCTCCCTACAGCTCTTTCTCTAAGCTGGAGCTTATGACGCTGCTCCTTTCTTTTAACTTGGCTTAACAGGACCTACTTCTGTTCCCTATCTTTTATCCCTTGCCTGGGACTTCCTTTTGGGAGCTCTCCCTGTACCCCTCCAGTGTCCTGCTCCCTGGAACACTCACTTGAATAATGACACTCCATCTCAGGTCATCTGACCTGCCCTTTTTGCATTGTTTTTCTTCTTTTCTTCTGTGCAAGTGCACAGGGCCTGAACAGCATTAAATAACTGAACTGCGCATGTGCAGCCAGTTCCCAACCAGCACATGCTTGGGAGACCCGAGGTTCATCAGCAACTAGAATTCCTGACCTCCAAATTTCAAACTAAGCCAATTATTGGAATTCATCACACCTTTCCTTGGAAGAAAAAAGCTTCATGACAGTGAAGGTTTCTTTACAAGAATTTATCATCATAAACCTCTGAACTTCAAACTAAGGTAAGTATTGGAATTCATCATGCAAGGATATTAAGGTTTATGAAATCAAGGCAAATGGAATTAAGATACAGATCAGCTGTGATAGAATTGAATGACAAAACAAACAGGCTGATTGCCTATTCTTGTTCCACGTTACTATGACTACGCTCAAAATACAGCAATTTATAGAAATATCAAATGTATAATTGGAAAAAAATTGGAGAACAACAAAGAGGCAACACGGACAGGGCGAGTCAGTTGCCATGACAACAGTGAAAGCTTCAATCGGAACTATTGGTATATAGTTTTAAGCCAAAGATATATGGAAGCCAATTTGTACTTAGCAATGTTGCATAAATAGTAATGAGATAATTGACCAGTTATTCTGTTTTGGTGATGCTGATTGAGGGATAAACTTTGGCCAGGACACCGGGGAGAACTCCCCTGATCTTCTTCAAAATCGTGCTATGGGATCTTTCATCCAACTGAGAAGGTGGGCAGAAGGGACCTTGGCTTAACATTTCAACTGGAAAATAGCATTTCAGACAGTGCAACACAGGGAATATCAGCCTAGAATGGGTGTTCAAATCCTAGAGTGAGATTTGAGCTTCCAACATTCTGATTAAATAAAGAGTGCTCCTTAAGGAGCCATGGTCGACAACAATTGTTAATACCAGTTGCTGCTTATGTCAACAGCATTGATTTTTAACAAGTAAAAGAAACGCAAATACTGTGGATAAACCAAGACAATGATTTTGGAAATCGAGGATAGGAGCTCGGATGCTGTACAACAGGCAGATTCTCAACATTTTCTTAGAATTTACTTCTGTGCGGAACAGATTACCTAATCAAATTCTTTTCCCAAGTTCATATAAAGGATCATTTCTAATGAAATCCAGATGTACCTTGTGTCATACTTCAGTTAACATTTGCTCAGTCTCCCTTTCATCGCTTCACAGTCCACAAAGCATTGGCTGTTTAGCTATCTCTCAAAATCTTTCATCAAATTATGTAACTTAATAAGGGAGCGCGAGCATGGGAGCTGGGGAGGGCATGGACGAGAGCGGGGAACAAGCGTGCAGGGAAGGGAGTGCATGCGAGAGCGGGGGAGGGGGCGTGTGGGGGTGGGAGCATGCGCGAGAAGATGTGACAGCAGCAAGAGAGGGCGAACACAATAGGGTACAACAGTGGGAGACAGATAGCACATGCAAGAGGGTATGCTAGTGGGAGAGATGGGCCAGCAAGGGGGTACAACTGTGGGAGAGAGAGCACAAGTGAGGGAGTGCAACACTGGGAGACAGAGCACACATGAGGGGCTGCAACAGTAGCAGAGGGAGCATGCATCAGGGGATGTGACAGTGGGAGAGAGACAATGCGTGCGACAGGGTGTGACAGTAGAAGAGATGGGCATGCAAGAGGTTGGGACTATAGGGGAGAGAGAGCGCACGTGCAAGAGGGGGTGATAGTGACAGAGAGAGCATGCAAGGGGGTGTGATAGTGGGAGAGGCGTGCAAGAGGGTGTGATAGTGGGAGAGGGCATGCACGAGAGTGTGATAGTGGGAGAGGGCATGCACGAGAGTGTGTGGCAGTGGGAGAGAGTGGGTGTGCACAAGAGGGTGCAACTGGTGGGAGAGTGAGAACACACATGAGGGCGTGCAACAGTGAGAGAGAGACCGCATGAGAGGGTGCAGTTGTAGAAGAGATGGGCGCGCAAGAGGGTTCAACAGTGGGAGAGCAGGTGCAAGGGGGTGCGCCAGTGGGAGAGAGACAGTGCGTGAGAGAGGGTGTGACAGTGGGAGAGGGAGAGGGAGCGCGAGAGGGAGTGACAGTGGGAGAGAGAACACACATGAGGGGGTGTGATAGTAGGAGAGAGAGGGCATGTGCAAGGTGCAACAGTGGGAGACAGCGCACATGAGAGGGTGCGACAGTGGGAGGGGCAGAGAGAGAGTGAGAATGAGCAAGGGTGTATGAAAGTACAGGGAATGGGAGAGAGGGAGATAATGATGCACCTGTGAAGTGTAATCACATTTGTATTGTAGGAAACCAGATAGCCAATTTGCACACAGCTAGCTCTCCCCAATAGTAATGTGATAAATAAAAATGTGAAATACAGATGTTGGTGGAGGGTAAATATTGGTCAGGAGGCCAAGGAAATATCCCCAGTTCTTCTTTGAAATATTGCTATCAAAATCTTTACTTCCATCTGAGAGGTCAGACATTGGTTTAATATCTCATGAGAAGGTCAGCGTCTCAAACAATGCAGTACTCCCTCAGGATTGCACTGGCGTGACTGCTTAGTAGATTCTAAGTTTGGTACCTAAGCTCTCGAGCCAGCAAATAAGGAGTAAAATAAGGCAAGTTATTTTTAAACAGGATAGAGCAACTAAATTGGCTTGGAATTATCAAAATATCAAACTGTCCCAGTGTTTAGGAGCAAAATATGGAGTCCAAAATTCCTTTTTGATTTAGTAATGTATTTTGGCTCACTATTGCAAAGGAAACATGCCATCCGTCCAAGTTCAATCTCTGTGACTCCAGTCCACACACTAAAGTGGCTGACTCTTAACTTCACTCTGATGTGAGCAAGCTACCCCTTTCTATCAAAGCTTTTCAGAGGATGACCAGATTAAATCAAATGGACCACTCAGCCTTGGTCTAAACTTGGGACAGAAAACCAGAATTCCAAAAATGAAGCAGGAGTGGCAACCCTCAACATGGTAGCATTTCAGCGAGTGTGACACCAAAGGGACCTGGTAAAACGGAAGTCAATGAGGATTAGGAGGTAACTTCACTAGCTGCAATCATATTCAGAGCAAAGGATGATGGCCATGATGAATGCAGCCAACTCTCTCAGTCCCAGGACATCACTACAAGAGTTCCACAGGCCAGTGCTCCAGGCCCAACCATCTTCAGCTGCTTCAGTGATGACCTTCTAACCATCAGAAGGTTAGAAGTGGAGATGTTCAATGATGATTGCACAGTGTTCAGCACCATTTGCAATTCCACAGATACTGAAGCAGTCCACGCCCACAAGCAACAAAACGTGGGGAACATCCTAGTCCTGGCTAAGTAGCAAGCAACATTTGTGCTGTATAAGTTCCAGACAATGATTATCTCCAACAAGAGAAAGTTAAACCATCTCCTCTTATAAGAGGACACACAGAGAGGAGATGACGCTGGAGTGTGAAGCAGACTGAGTCAAGAATTTGGTTCATGAGGGAATTTCAGATAAGTTTTTCTCAAGTTTAAATTTAGATTATGAGCCAGACTCTGACATAGAATCTACAAGCTAGTTATGTAGCTAGTTAAAGGAGCTGCCTGGCAATGGCAGTTTTCTGTCAATTAGCTGAAAATGGTTGCCTTGTTAACCATTGTAGCAGGAAACAGAGCGAGCATTGCAACTTGGGAGTGACTCATCAGTTCTCTGTAAAAGCAGCCAGGTTTGCAAACAGCATGGAGGAAGGAGACACATGGAGAGGAGACTACATCTGAGTGTGACGTAGGCTGAATGTGAAGTTGTGAATTTGAATCAAGTGGGAATTTCTGTTAAGTTTTTATCAAGTTTAACTTTGGGTTAAGTGTTAGTCTCTGACCGACTGCAAAATTGGGAATTTGATTCACATGAGAATTTCTGGTGCAGAGGGGTAAGAGATGCTCCTTTTTCTACCTTTTTTCTGTCTCCAATAGCTGGTGATTTTTCTTCCTTTGTCTCCAAGCTAGGAGAGAGTAACTTTCTATTACCTGGCTGTGTAAAGTAATAAAAGTTAATTAACTAGTTGAATAAATAAGAATAAACAGACATGGCAGAGATGGTGGTGTGCCATGACTGCAGCCTGTGGGAATCTGGAATGCAGTGCAATCCCTGATAACCATATCTGCATTAAATGTCTGCAACTTACACAACTTTAACTTAGAGGTGCTGAGGTGCAGTCAGAGTTGCAGACAATGAGGAGCATCAGCGAGGGAGAGTTACTGGGATGCTTTGTTCCAGGAGGCAATCATACCCCTTAGATTAGATACAGCTTCAGAGTTGGTCAATGGTAAGGGACAGGAGGGTGTGACTGTGAGTCAGGCAGATAGCTGGGACCAGCATGTAATGATACAGGAGCCTCGACCCCTGACTTCATTTAACAAGGTGTTCGCTACCTGTGTGGATGAGAGGAAGCTGAGTGGACTGACCATGGCACCATGGCACAGGATGCCTTCAGGGTTTGGGTGGGTGGGGGGGGGGTGTTGGGCAAAGGGCGAAAAGGCAAAAAGGAATGTGGTAGCATTAGGAGACAGTGTGCTACTAGGAGACAAATAATGTACTCTGCAGCTGCTACAGGGAGATCCAAAGTTCGTGCTGCCTGCCTGATACCAGGGTTAAGGGCATCTCTTCACAGCTGGGAGTGTGGAATCCAGTTGTCGTGGTCCACGTGCAAGCCAATGACATAGGTAGAATCAGGAATGATGTTCTGCTAAGAGGATTTGAGGAGTTTGGGTCCAAATTAAAATGCAGAACATCTCTGGATCGTTATTGCGCCACGTGCCAATTAGCATAGGGTCAAGCAGAGTAGAGAACTAAATTGTGGGAAGAATGGATTTCAATTCATGGGGCACAGGCATCAGAACAGAACTATTCCATCAAGATGGGTTTCACTTAAACTGGTGTCACAGATGTTTTAAAATGGTATTTCCTCAAAGTCACCTGTGAACATTGTATTTCTATGTGAGTGTGTATATTTTAACCCTGGAGTGAGAAATTCAATTTAAAATTAGCCCAGCAACAAAACCTTTTTACTTAAAAGGAAAAGGTTAGCTTATGTCACGCAATTGGTCTGGAAGTTCCTTAGGAAAAAACAAGTTACAGACACATGTAAACTCGCAAAGTTTAGTTCCTGAGGAAGATTTTTAAAAACCATACTTATAAAAAATGAAACAATTCAGTTTATATTCGGCATAGGCCTGATATGTTTTGAAGTTGAAGCGAAGGTCTTGAGGTTGTAGGGTTGCCTCTGCAGGTGGGATGGCTACCGCAGTTAAATTGCTGGAAGTTGCTTTCGTAGGTGAGCTTTAAAGGTAGAATCAGGTTTGCAGGGAGGGGAGAAAGTTTCTTACTTCTGTTCTGCAGGCACGGCATTTCTAGCTGCCTAGTTTACTTAACAGCAGACCAGTGACTATTTTAGATGCCTTTCTCTGTCTCTCCCTGAGTTGAAGCTTCTTTAAGATGGTTCTCTGTGCTTTTTGTAGGTAGCTTGCCCACCATTTCTATGCTTTTATTGCAAGCAAACCAGGATGGCCATTGTCTCAACAATGCTCAATCAAGTTCCAAAAAAGGAAACTAGTTAGCCCAATCCCTATCTTAGTCTGTTTTGAGGACCCACTGAATTCCAACTGTCTTTTGTGAATCCTCTTGAGGTAAAGAGTTTGGTCCAAATCTGCATGATAGGGGTTGATTCCACAAGAGAAGTCACATGACCTTCAGAATCCATTTTGTTCCTCTTTAAAAAAAAGTTCAAGGTTTTTAAAGGCAACTCTTAAAAAATGTGTAATGTCATAACTGTGCACTGTAACAATGGGCTGGGACCAGTGTCCTGGCTGATTGTATAACTCGGCTGTGGCCAGGGCATTAAACTAACAGTGATAGGAGAGGATTCAAGTGAAGAGAGACTTAGAAGCCCAAAGAGAAAGGTTGAGGCAATGGAACAAGGTGGATAAAGACAAACAGAGTGGGACAGGAAAGGAGACAGAGTTTAACATAAATCATACATGAGCTAATGTGGTCAATGTTGGGAACGGTGGTAAAAAATGAAATTAATGGTTCTTCATCTGAATTCATGAAGCATCTGCAATAAGACAGATGAACTAGTAGCACAAAGACATAAATGGTTTTATATTTAATTTCCCTCACAGAGACATGGTTGCAAGGCGATCGAGGTTAGGAAATAAATGTTCCAGGGCTAACAATATTTTGGAAAGACAGGCAGAATGACAAAGGAGGAGAGGTAGCACTGATAGTAAAGGATGACTTACGGACATTAGTAAGAAAGGATCTGCCTCTGAAGATCATTGCAAGACTCAGAAGATGCTGGTGGGAATAGTTTAAAGGCCCCGAACAGTAGTTATACCATTGGACAGAGCATTAAACAAGACATCATTGGAGCTTGTAACAAAGGTAGTGTAATAATTGTGGGGAACTTTAATCGTCATATAAACTGGGACAATAAAATTGGCAGACTGGTCAAGAACATTAGTTTGTGGAAAGTCTGTGACAGTTTCTTGGAGCAATACATTGTGGAACCGACTAGGGATGAAGCCATCTTAGACCTAGAATTAGGTAAAAGACAGAGTTAATTATTAACGTCACAGTGAAAGATCCACTGGGAAATAGTGATCATAACACCATTGAATTCCATGTTAATCTTGAAAGTGACATACTACAATTATAAACAAAGCCAATTATATAAGCATGAGGGGAGAACCAGGGTTGATTAGGTAAATATATTAACAGGTATGGCAGTAAATAAACGATGGGAAACAGTTAGAGAAATAATTCAAAATGTTCAACAAAAATACATTCCACTGAAAAACAAAAGCTCAGCAAGAAAGATCCATCCGTGGATTACTAAGGAGGTTAAGGATAGTATCAGATTTAAAGTAAAGGCTTGTAATGTTGCAAAGAACAGTAGCAAATATGGGGGTTGGGAGTGTTTTAGAAACTGGTAAAGGGCCACCAAAAACTTGATAAAAAGGGATAAAATAGAATGTAAGAGTAAACTAGCCAGAAATATAAAAACAGGTTATAAGAGCTTTTGTAGATGTATAAAAAGAGAGTAGCCAAAGTAAACATTGGTCCCTTCGAAGCAGAAACAGGAGAAATTATCATGGGGAATGAGGAAATGGCAGAGATATTGAGCGAATATTTTATGTCTTCTATTGTGAAAACAGACACAAATTGCATACCAGAAATAGAGGGTAACCTACGGGCTAAAAAAATGAAGAAACTAAAGTAATTAATATCAGCAGAGGACAAGTATTGGAGAAACTCAAGGGACTGAAATTCCACAAATCTTTGGACCTGATGGCTTACACCCTAGGGTTCTAAAAGAGATAGCTGAAAATATAGTAGTTTCACTAGCCATGATTTTCCAAAATTCCTGAGAATCGGGAACAGTCCCATCAGGTTAGAAGTTGGCTAATATAACACCGCTTTTCAAGAAAGGAGGGAGAGAGAAAAGAGGAAACTACAGGTCAGTGAGCTTACCATCAGTCGTTGGGAAAGTGCGGGGGTCTATTATGAAAGGAAATCTTAATGCACTTAGAAAAGTATAATATGATTAGAATAAGTCAACATGGTTTTACAAAAGGGAAATCCTGCTTGACAAATTTATTAGTTTCTTGAAGATGCAACAAGTAGGATAAAGGGGAACCAATCGATGAATACACCTGGATTTTCAAGTGAGCCATACAAAAGGCTAACAGGCAAGGTGAGGGCTCATAGAGTTGGGGGTAATATATTAGCATGGGTAGAAGATTGGTTAATGTACAGGAGGCAAAGAGCGGGCATAAATTGAGCATTTTCAAAAGGGCAGGCGATGACTAATGGAGTTCTGCAAGGATCAACGCTGGGGCCTCAGCTATTTATATCCATATTACAACTTCACAGACAAAGAGTAATGCATCTAAGTTTGCTGATGACACAAAGCTAGGTGGAAAGGTAAGTTGCGGGGACGACACAGAGACTGCAAAGAGATATAGCAAGGTTAAGTAAGCGGGCAACAGGATGACAGATAGAGTATAATGTGGGAAGCATGAAGCTATTCTCTTCAGTTTGAAGATTAAAAAGCAGAGTTTTTATTAAAGGTGTGAAACAGGTGAGTGTTGATGTTCAGAGAGACTTGGCGTACTCGTATAAGGAATGCAGAAAATTAGCATACAGGTACAGCAAGCAATTGGGAAGGCAAATAGCATCTTGATCTTTATTGCAAGGGGGATTGGAGTACAAAAACAAAGAAGTTTGCTACAATTGTACAGGATTTTGGTGAGACCACACCTAGAATACTGCAGTTTTGGTTTCCATATTTAAGGGAAGATCTCCATATTTGGAAGGAATACAATGAAAGTTCGCTAGGTTGGTCCTCGGGATGACGGGAGGCTGAGTAAATTGGGGCTATATTCTCTGGAGTTTAGAAGAATGCAAGATGATCTCATTAAAACATACAAGATTCTGAAGGGGCTTGATAGGGTAGATGCTGAAAGATTCTTCATGCTGATCGGGGAATCTAAAACATGAGGTCGCAATCGCAGGATAAGGGGGGTGATCATTTAAGACTGGGATGAGGGGAAATTACTTCACCCAAAGGGTTGTGAATCTTTAAAATTCCCAATGCCAGAGGGTTGTGGATGCTTCATTGCCATATGATGTACTCCTGCTCCTACTTCTTGTGCTCTTGACATTCAAACCATTGTCAAGTTCCCCAACATCAACATCCTTGGGAGTTGCCCATTAAAGAAACATATTGGGCCAGCCATATAAATGTCTGAGGAGGGGAATTATGCAATTTATTCATCTTCTGACTCTGCAAATCCTATTCACCATCAACAAGACACAAATTAGGAGTGTGGTGGATTAGTCCCCTCTTGACTGATGAATGCAGTTCCAACTACACTCTAGAAGTTCGACATCAGCCAGTAGAAAGCAATCTGCTTGATCAAAATCTCTCCAATTGTCTAAATATCCACCACTCCTCTGCCACCAGTGTACTGTTTCTGAAGTGTACTGTCTGCAAGAAGCACCATAGCACAAGCAAAAGCTTCTTCATCTACAACTCCAAAACGCTCAACCTTCACCACCCAGAAGGAACAGTACTGAAAAAGTGCTGCACTGTTGGAGGTGGCATCTTTCAGATAAGATGTTAAACCGAAGGCCTGTCTACCCTTCCAGGCAGGTGTGAAACATTCCATGACATTACTCGACGAAAAGCAAGGGAGTTCTCCCTGGCATTCTGAGCTTACATGTCTCCCTCATCAGTAAAACAGATGATTTGGTCATTAATTTCATTGTCATTTGTGGGGGCTTGCTGTGCACAAATTAGCTGGCATGTTTCCTACATTATAGCTACCAGAACACTTCATTGGCTGCGAAGTGCTTTCAGACATCCCAAGGTCATGAAAGGCCCTATATAAATGCAAGCTCTTTCTTTTCTATCTGCACGCTACAAAGAAGAAAGCAACAACAGGGTACGGTCTCAACTGAATGGCTGTAATGAATCTGACTCAACCAAGAACGAGCATCCCAAAAGCTCACCTGCTTAAATAAATCACCATTTGGATGGTCTCACACAAACAGCTTGAATCAAAGCTTGAAAATTGGGATCACCCAAATGCCTAACACCACTTATTATTAAACACATGGTGCAACATTTCACCATGAGCTGCTTTAAGGGGTCTTCAGGTGCCAAATATTATAAACCTGGGAGATACACTCAGGCATCTGCTTGAACAAGCAATGAAGCAATTAGATACAGTGTAAAAAAATATCTGAGTGTTCAGCCTAGCCAAGGATGAAGCAAGTTTGGGCATATTATAGCAAAACAATAAGCCTCCTTCAACACATCTGTCACAAAATCAGAGAATTCCAATTGTGTTGCATGATTACATTGTATAAGGGGGTCATATTTAAATACTTCCTATAAGCTAAATTCAATGGTGTAAGAAAGAAAATCGATCTAAAAAGCAAACAGAATTTGCGTTTATATATTGTTCACAATCTGAAGAAGTCTCAAAATACCGCACGGCCTCCTTTAGAAATGTTGCCAATGCTGTAATTAGGAATATATGGCAGACAAATTGCTGTTTGTAAGATCATGCTATGCACAATGGGATAAATGACCAGATAATCTGGTTTAGGATAAATGAGGGCACTGGTAGAATTCCCCTGCTCTTCTTCGATTAGTTCCTTGGCATCACAGCGAATTCCCGTGAAGAGTCATTGAAACGTGAGGATGAATAAATATTCTGGAATATCCTTTTCTTGTCTTTTGAACCAGAGAGTTTTTACGCAGAACTTTCAGATGAGTCAATGCCAGGTGACATTTTCTCATTCTATACTTGGGCTCCAGTGTAGGAGAGATGATAGAAGATTGAAGACAATTACACTAGGTATACAGATCAGCAAATCAGAGCTAAAGCTGAAATGTGCCAGCAATTACAATGTATGACAGACCTACCAAAGAATCCAAAACTAAATATGTGCATATATATGGATTATGGAAGGATTATACTGGAGTTCATAGCACCTTATGACATATGCTGGCTCTTGGAAAGAGCTATCTTATTCATCAAACTCCCCTGTTCTTTCCCCAAAGCCCTGAGTTTTTTAAAATCTAATTCCCTTTTTGAAAGTTACTATTGAATTTGCTTCCTCCACCCTTTTAGGCATCTTCCAGCTCATAACAACTTGCTAAACGAAAAAAAAATTGCATCGCCCCTCTTAAATCGGTGACCATCTTTCAGTGGAAAGTTTCTTTATTTACTCTATTAAAACACTTCATGATTTTGAATGCCTCTATGAAATCTCCTCTTACCCTTCTCTGCATTAGGGAGAACAAGCCCAGCTTCTCTGGTTTCTCCACATTACTGAAGTCCCTCATCCCTGATATGTTCCAGTAAATGTCCTCTGCACTCTCTCTAAAGGCTTGACAGCCATCCTAAAGTGTGATGCTTTGAATTGGACAAAATACTCCAGCATAAACGATCTTTTAGAACTTCACAATCTTTGCTCTTCACTTGTACACAAACCATGATTCAATGGCATGAACTGCACTGGAACACTATGCAGTTGCTTATGTGATGTTACCATGTAAGAAAGGATCCAGCTCTTTAGTCACAAATCCTCTCTAAACAAATAAACGTGGCTTGCACAACGTCTTCAAGGAGACTCGGTTTGATTTTTTGTTCATCAAGGTGAGGAATGCTCACACTCAGATGCCAAATAATTCCAACTTCACACATTCCCAGCTGAAAGTTTCCAATGCTAGTTGCAGGAACTCAGACACAAGGCACATTGCACTTTTAATCCCTCAACGTATGCTTGGAACCTACGCTGGTCATTTATCTAACTAAAGCTTATGGAAGCTTTGCGCAAATTGTCTACAACGATTCCCTACAGTGGCTACACTTCAAAGGTACTTAATTGGTTGTGAAGCAATTTGGGACATCCTGAGGTTGTGCTAAGGTGCTTTATGAATGGGAGTCTTTCTTTGATGGGCAAGGGAACACAGTTTAAAGTGAAGCATTTCCAATTAAAAAGAAATTGAGACAACAGAATTTTTTCTTGAATAGGAGGGAGAAAAAAAGGTGGAACTGAAAACAATGCAGATTTCTTTATAAAACAAACTGGATGAATTTCTGCTGGTAAAAAGGATCCAGGGCTATCAGCTGCAGAATCATATTAAGAAACATTATGGGGGGTTTCAAATGATTGACTGGATGGGCCAAAGCATGTTAATGTTGGTTTCTGCCACCCCCAATTGTGCGTCTTTGCATCATTGCAAGGTTCTTATGCAATATTTTAACCAGATAATTGCCTGACAACCATTTCTTGTGTGCCTCACATCATCTGAAAACTGTACCTTCACTGCTAGATCTAGCACACACCCAGGCAGAAACAATTATTCCAACTGCAATATTACTAACAACATCAATCATAAAAACCACCGATTACCCAACCGTGACAATTTTACATAACACAATTATTGTTTCTGTAACGAAAAGGCAATTTATGGAATTCCATCCCACTGACACTTTCAAAACAGAACTCAGAGGAAAGGTCTTACGAATAAACAAAATTCCCTTTAACTTTCCCTTGGAAGGATAGTGCAGGTATTCTTTTACATAGACATAACAAAAACAAAAGAAAAAGTAAAATTTCACTTTGCAACAGTTCGCCATGTGAAGTATTGTTTCAGGGAAGCTCATTTTTTTAAACACAAAGGGTCATAAAATTACTGTGTTCTTCCTGTCTCAAGAGTGGAAGACAGGCAAGAGGTCAGAATTGGAGGAATACAGAGATCTCGGAGGGTTTGGTTGTAGGTCACAGGGATAGAGATGGACGAGGCCATGGAGGAATTTGAACACAGGGATAAATGTTTTAAAATTCGAGGCACTGGTGGACTAAGTTTCAATATTCATAAGCGAGCACAGGGGTGATGGGTGAATGGGACTTGGTGCAAGTTAGGATTTTGCCAGCAGAGTTTTGGGTGAGCTTAGGGTCATGAAAGGGGACATCGAGGTACTGACCAGAGGAACGCTCGAATAAGTCATTCCCTCCTGAAGTCACAGAAATTTAGCTTCAATTGGGAATGGCTTGGTCAACCAACAAACATAAACACTGTAAAATAAAGCACTGAAAACAGGAATGCTATATTAGGGCCAGTGCAATTGACAAACTTCAGATCAACAATCCTTGCCCTTCAAATTAGCACTGAATTTTCCTCATAATGGTGCGGACTCATGTGGGCACTGTTTCATAATGCCAGCTGCCCTTTTCTCCGTCGAAATGACCCTTCTTAAAATGTGACTTGGATGCGAAATGCTAGCAAACCTTTAGGAGGCCAGCAGAGGTGAGCAAGATCCTGTTCTCACCTGCCACCACCTTTGCCCTCACCAGGTCAAGATTGCAGAAATTAATTGTCATTTCTTACCATATCCTTCTGAGATCAGAAAATCCAGAATAGACCAGGGACCTTCCTTCGCCAGATGTGATGTCTACCCTAAAGGTCAATCTAAAAGTACAATTTCTAAACTTGCATCAAAGTCCAAAGTCCATTCCCAAATCTTTAATTATTTGTAAGCATGAACAGATTGGGTCACAACTGCTTTACTAAATGATAGCTTTATTAATCTAAAGCAGCAAACACACCCAGCACTTCAATACTTACTTTGGATTTCTGGCATTGCAGAATTTTGCTTTTGCTTTAGTGTTTAGTTCATGACCAATTCTCTTCCAGGGATGCATACTTTGAAGTTCTGATCTTTTCTCCAACGGGATCGCTGTTTCTCTCTTTTAACTTGTTCATCTTCATTGCTTTCTGTTTCCCTTCTCTTGTCTGGCCAATCTTCCCCTTTGTTCTTTCCTCCTCTCGTTCTCCTTTTCCCTGCCTCTACTTGCTTTCAAAAAATCAGCACTCTGAAACGTCAACTCTGTTTACTTCTCCACAGATGCTGTGTAATCTGCTAAGCTTTTTCCAGCATTTTCTGATTTCACTACACTGGCACTCGTTGAACTTTGTTCGAACATTTCACCAGGTTCATATCATTTATACAGCACAGAAACAGTCCATTCAATTAACTGAGCTTCACTGGTGTTAACAATCTACAAGATCCTCCTCCCACCTTAGTTCAACTCTCCCTATCAGCATTTCTCTCTCAAGTACTGCATTCATCCAGTTTCCCCTTAAATGCATTTATACTATTTATCTCAATTACTCCTTGTGGTACTGAGTTTCATATTTTTGTTATTCTCTGGGTAAAGAAATTTTTCCTGAATTCGCCATTGAACTTATTATCTTATATTTATGACTGATACAAGTATAACAAGGAAAAGTGTCCTGTATTCTGGCCTTGCCAGCAATGCTCACATCTCAGGAACAAATATAGAAAAAAAGGTTATACACTTCATATTCTTAAATTGAAACATGAAAAAGCTATGAAAGCAAAGCAGTATTTGCCTCCCAGATATGCGAAAGCAGTACCTGTATTTATGAATGATTGCATTAAATAATCTGCCATCTCTCCAGCATGAAGTGAAGTTCTCACATCTGACTCCAGCATAACCCTCCGTTGTCTGTTGTGACCACAATAACAACTTCTCCTTGGCCGACATGTCCTCAGACTCCCCAGTAACATGGATGTCAGAGATCTGAAGAACAAAGTCTGATGTTAATAAATAGTATCCAGAGATGAGAATGGGTGAAGGCGAAAAGGTCTGAAAAATTTTTGTGACAAAGAATCATGAACACGTTATAGTACAAACTGGCGAAGTCACAGCAGCATGAGGGACAGGAAAAGTTAAAGCACTTATTATGACACAACCAATGGTAAAGGCTGAGTTGTTCAAATCCCAGAGGGAAACTTGAAACAACTGTCATAATCCATTTTTGCAATTTGTATGCTTCAAGATGCAGGTTTTGAATTCAGTACTAATAAGACCATCAAGTTTCAAGAGGTTGTTTTATAAAACTAAATTAAACATTTATTAATATAAGAAAGATCGTAAGCACATACATATGTCTACAAAATTAGTACTGTAATAACTACAAAAATCCTCCAATTAATTTGACTCTCAGACTCCCGGTAAGGCAATAGCAAGATACATAGATTTAAACAGACCTCTGGCAAAGCACACCCTGGACAGTCACATTCAAAATGAGTTTCTTTGAGCTGTGAGTCCTTGCAGACAGACTTGAGGCTTACCGGCTGGAGGCTCTAGATTTTAAAATCTCTTCTCCTTTTACCAATAGCCTTCTCTTCCTTTATACATATTTCCCTCTTTGAATGCAAATTCTCATTGTCACTAGGGTTTTTTAAACTTTAAATCTTCTAACAATAAACCCTTTCATGATACCCACTTTACTAGTAAGCTTCTAAAAATAAATACATTGTTTCTGAGCTTCACCTGGTTAGATGTAATATTTCACCCGCTCTTTTGAGTGGCCTATTTAAAAATGAAAACTGTCCCTTTTGCACCTCACCTTCTATTTCCTTAAGTTTATCTATTTACTATTTCAAACCTACTTCTCTTCTATACATTAAAGCCTCTCAACCAGCTGGCTTTAATCCAATTAAGATACACACACATAGACACAAACACCACTAAACGCTATTTAAAATAATTTCCAATTACATTATGAGCATTATTATATCTTCTTGACACACTTTTTATGATCTGTAGTGAATTGCAAATGCTTCTAGGCTACTTCAAACGGGCAGAATTGAGTGGGTAGAAGCATTAGTTTCCCCTTTGTTTACCTTCTATTACCGTCAAGCCTGTGGGCCAATACACATATATAAAATCACCAAAGTGACCTCAGCATTTCAATATTTCAGCATTTAGTGCAATTAGTATTTACTCCATCATATATTATATATGTACTAACACCAGAACATGACTGTGAAAATTTATTCATAGACTTGTGTCAAAAGTTGTACAAATGTTGCTTTGATGACTGGTTCAGTTTTTCTTTTTAGCAGATCCTAGGAGTAAAGGGATCCATTCAAAATCCATCATGCCACTCAAGAACAACTCGCACCTATGCCTTTAATGTAGATAAGAGCGCTTCACGGAAGCAAGAAATATTAGGATGGGTGACTAAATGCTTGGTCAGAAGTAGTTTTTAAGGAGGGTCATAAAGAAAGAGAGGAAGAGGTGGAGGCACTGAGATTGAGGGAGACTTACCCCTTTAAAGTATTAACATTCAGCGTGCTTTCTATTGGTGGGATAAACAGAAGCCATCACACACCTAAGGGAGATAACTTATCAGGTAGGCAAGATAGCAGTGCATGTTTAAGTCCTAGGGCAGAGATCTTTATCTTGACACTGTAAACCTGTGCCAGGTTGCGCACATGTGAAGTGATGCAAAGAACCACGCAGAAAGCGCCGGTGGTTGGAAAAACACTTTAAAAGGTGGATTCCATAATCCAAAAGTCAGAATTCTGTCAAAAGGCAGAAATTTCTCATCCCTGATCAACTGTCATGTATCATAAATATGTCAGGTTCCACACGTACACTGCTGACAACACCCAGCTTTACCTCAACAACACCTCTGTCAACCCCTCCACTGTCTCTAAACTCACAGACTACTTGGTCAATGAATAGAAATATCCTCCAGTTAAATGTAGGGAAGATTGAAGTCATAGGCCAGGATTTTCCGGCCTTGTCATGGTGGGGCCCACCGCAGAGATTCGGTGGCCCAGCCAAACATCCAATGACTTTCGGCAGGACCAGGCGATCCCGGTGGCAGGCGGGGCCAGAAAATCTCACCTGTTGTTTTTTAGTCCCCATGACAACTCTGTTCCCTAACCATCAATTTCATCCCTCTCTGAGGCTGAACCAGATTGTTCAGACCCAAAGATGAGTTTCCAGTCAGGTATCTGTGCCAACTGATCATCTACTTCCACTTCTATAACATCGTCTGTCTCCATCCCTGCCTCTGCTCATCTGCTGCTCAAACCCTCATTCATGCCTTCATTAACTCTAGATTTGACTATTCTAATGCAGTCCTGGCTGGTCTCCCACATTCTATCCTCCATAAACTTGGTCATCCAAAACTCTGCTACCCATATTCTTAATCACAACAAGTCCTGTTCACTTATCCACGCCTGTGTTCACTGACCTACGCTGGCTTTTAAGCAACACCACTGTGTTAAAAACTTATCCTTGTCTTTGAAGCCCTCCTCCATGGCCTCACCCCACTCTGTGAATGTAAAATCCTCCTGTGCGCCCCCCCCCCCCCGTCAATCCTCAGATATCTGTGCTCCTTAAATTCCAACATCAAGCATCCCCAATTTTAAATCGCTCCACTGCCAAGGCTTGAAGCTCTGGAATTCCCTCTCTAAGCCCCTCTACCTCTCTACCTTGCTTTGCTCCATTAAGACACTCCTTAAAATCTATCTTTTTGACCAAGTTTTTGAACATCTGACCTAATATCTCCTTCTGTGTCTCGTCATACTTTGTTCTATAATGTTCCTCAGCCATTTTATTACATCGAAGCCCCTTTCTTAATACAAATTGCTGTTATGTATATAGGAACTTTTAATCATGTAACTAATTTCTCCAAACTAATTTAAACTATGTTACCAAAATTCATATTTTTTGCCTCATTTTGCAAGGTTTGCTAAAACAAAATTACAAATTTAACACTCTGTCTTCTGTCAACGTAGTTGTTTACACTAATTTTCAATGACGTGGTCGTATTTAATTTCCCTTGCTGGTCAATAAAGCGAAGCAGTTTTAGATAATAGAACTGGGGGTACAAATAGAGGAAAGGCCTGCTACCCAGTGCTTTATAACCAAGAAAATTAGGTTGGCACACGCAAGTTCATCAAAAATATCCCCCACCCCTAAACTCTCATATACTGGTCCGAGAGAGAGGGGAGCCATCAAGCCAAGGGTGCACAACGGTCTGAAAGGGAACTCTCATCAGTTGTTGCCTATAGGGAGTCTGGGGTTAATGGGGAGGGAGAAAAAAGAAGTTTGCCCAGGGCAGGCCGGACCTGAAAAGCAGCTGCCATCGGCAGGGGGAAAGGGGAAATAAAAGTTCCTCTGTTGTACCTCTGCATGGTGCTTGCAAACTGCGCTCTCTTGAAGTCGCCTGCCAGCTGCCTGATTTCTTCCCATCCAGCAGCCATGCTCAGGGATGTTCCGCCAGCTGCCTCACACTCTGGGTCACATTCTATTTTAAAGCTATCCCTAGAATCCACACTTTGAAACGTTCACATGTTGCATTTAATCCCCGCTCATCCGGCAGCTCACATCCAACAAAGCTACACGGTCAACACGTTGCACAGGCAGCCGGGGCAGTCCCACTGCACACACTCCCTCCCTCCTCTGCCAGGATCATTAGCAAGCCTATTCCCTTTCTGCTGTTTGTAAGCTCAGAGTAGCATTGTGTTCTTTTCAAAATGTTTAAAGCGTGATATATTTCAAAGACAACTCTGCCATAAAAACTAGACAGGGAGGTAGAGGTCTGGAAAAACATTTCAAAGGGTGGGATTCCATAATTGACAAGGCAGAATTCTACCAAAGGGCAGAAATTTCTCATCTCTGAATTTCGCTGGTATTTCCTGGACAGAAGCTGTCCAAACTCTTCCCTGGTGCACATCACCACCAACTCAAAAGAAACTTGCCTCTTAAGATTCGGAAACCCACCAATTGGGTCAACCTGAGGCCAGACCCAACATCTGAACAGCTTGACATAATGTCGGTTAGTTTTAATGGTAATTTACAGCCAACCATATATTCAGTACAACAGTTACATTGTGAAAATGATAGGCCCTACAATAGCTGAGCCTGGTTCACCTGTAAGAAATAATAAAATGTGCATTGGGTACACAGACTTAAATCTGCTCGTTGGCAATGACACAAGGATGCATCAGCTGTGCAAATGCTGTAAATGGCTGCTTAAGCCGTTCAGCCACAGCTTATGCCAAAACTCCCACCCCATCTGCTGCACTCTATTTACCACATTATGTAGATTTTTTGTTAACACTGATGTTTTAGTGAGCTGGAATGCACTGCCTGAAAAGAGGGTGGAAATGGATTCAGGATTAACTTTCAATAAGGAATTGGAAATATACTTTAAAACGGCAGACTTACAGGGCAATGGGGAAAACATAGGGGAGTGGAACTTAACTGAATAAGCTTTACCACTGAGTGGGAAGTGGCATGATGGGCCAAATGGCCTCCTTCGGTGGAATAATCCTGCAATTGTACTGGCAACAATCATTTGCTGAAATGACAGTTCATTTCCCAGTCAGAATTGTGGTTTGTGATGTGAATCTTGTTTTGCCAAGACAGAAGCCACTATTTGCAATTTCAACAATGCAGGACAGCAACTCAGCGCCCAGCCACCTCTCCAACAATTCATGATCTGCTATCTCACCATTGGGTCCAACAATATTTCAGAAGAGCTTCAACACAAAACATGGCTATACCTGGCCCATAGGCAGGGCATCATCTCAGTCTAACAGAAAAGCAATCTAGACCAAGTACTGAGCAAGAACCAGAAGTCATGGCTTTTTGGGTAGCACTTGCACCACTGAGTCAAAAGTTTGTGGATTCAAGTCCCACTCCAGACATTTGAGCGCAAAATCCTTGCTGACACTTCCAATGCAGTACTGAGGGAGTGCTGCACCATCAAAAGGGCCTTTTCCAGATGAAACATAAAACTGAGGCCCCCCCGCCCACCTCCCCATTGCTCTCTCAGATGAACGTAAAAGATCCCATGGTGCTTTTTGAAGAGGAGCAGGAGAGCTCGCCCCAGTGCCCTGGCCAATATTCATCTCTCAACCAACATCACAAAAAGAAACAGATTACTTGGTCATTATCACATTGCTTTTGGTGGGAGCATGCTGTGCGTAAATTGGCTGCCATGTTTCCTACATTACAACAGTGATTACACCAACCCTACGTCAATTGGAAAGCAAAAAGACTAATCATTTTTTTAAAAAATTCATTCAAGGGATGTGGGCTTCGCTGGCTGGACCAGCATTTACTGCCCATACCTAGTTGCCCTTGAGAAGGTGGTGGTGAACTGCTGCAGTCCATATATGGTGTAGGTACACTCACAGTGCTGTTAGGAAGGGAGTTCCAGGATTTTGACCCAGCAACAGTGAAGGAATGGCGATATATTTCCAAGTCAGGATGGTGAGTTACTTGGAGGGGAACCTCCAGGTGGTGATGTTCCCATCTATCTGCTGCCCTTGTCCTTCTAGATGGTAGTGATCGTGGATTTGGAAGGTGCTGTCTAAGGAGGCTTGGTGAATTCCTGCAGTGCATCTTGTCGATGGTACATACTGCTGCTACTGTGTGTCAGTGACGGAGGGAATGAAAGTTTGTGGATGCGGTGCCAATCAAGCAGGCTGCTTTGTCCTGGATGGTGTCCAGCTTCTTCAGTATTGTGGGAGCTGCACACATCCAGGCAAGTGGGGATTATTCCATCACACTCTTGACATGTGCCTTGTAGGTGGTGGACAGGCTTTGGGGAGTCAGGAGGTGAGTTACTCGTCGCATGATTCCTAGCCTCTGACCTGTTCTTGTAGCCACAGTATTTATATGGTTAGTCCAGTTCAGTTTCTAGTCAATGGTAACCCTCCCAGGATGTTGTTAGTGGGGGATTCAGTGATGGAAATGCCATTGAACATTAAGGGGCGATGGTTGGATTCTTTCTTGTTGGAGAAGGTCATTGGCTGACACTTGTGTGGTGTGAACGTTACTTACCACTTGTCAGCCCAAGCCTGGATATTGTCCATGTCTTGCTGCTATTGGACATGGACTGCTTCAGTATCTGAGGAGTTGCGAATGGAGCTGAACATTGTGCAATCATCAGTGAGCATCCCCACTTCTCACCTTATGATGGAAGGTAGGTCATTGATGAAGCAGCTGAAGATGGTTGGGCCAAGGACGCTGCCCCGAGGAGCTCCTGCAGTGATGTCCGGTAGCTGAGATGAATGACCTCCAACAACCACAACCATCTTCCTTTGTGCTAGGTATGACTCCAGCCAGTGGAGAGTTATCCCCCCCGATTCCATTGATTCTTGGAATGGCAGGACTGACATGTGAGGTGAGATTGAGTCAGTCAGGATTATATTTGCTGGAGTTCAGCAGAACGAGGGGGGTATCTCATAGAAACCTATAAAATTCTAACAGGGCTAGACAGGGTAGATGCAGCAAGGATGTTCCCAATGGTGGGGGAGCCCAGAACCAGGGTTCACAGTCTGAGGGTACGGGGTTGACCATTTAGGACTCAGATAAGGAGAAATTTTTTCACCCGGAGAGTGGTGAGCCTGTGGAGTTCGCTACCACAGAAAGCAGTTGAGGCCAAACATTGCATGTTTTCAAGAAGGAGTTAGATATAGCTCTTGGGGCGAAGGGGATCAATGGATATGGGGGAAAAGCAGGAGCAGGCTATTGAGTTGGATGATGAGCCATGATCATAATGAATGGCGCAGCAGGCTCAAAAGGGACAAATGGCCTACTCCTGCTCTTATTTTCTATGTTTCTATGACTCCAGTTTTGCTAGCGCTCCTTGATGCCACACTCGGTCAAATGCATCCTTGATATCAAGGACAGTCACTCTCACCTCACCTTGGGAGTTCAGCTCTTTTGTCCATGTTTGAACCAAGGCTGTAATGGGGTCAGGAGCTGAGTGGCCCTGGCGGAACCTAAACTGGACATCAGTGAGCAGATTATTGATAAGCAAGTGCTACTTGATAGCACTGTTGATGACCCCTTCCATTACTTTACTGATGAACAAGAGTAGACTGATGGGATGGTAATTGGCCGGGTTGGAGTTGTCCTGCTTTTTGTGTACAAGACATACCTGGGCAATTTTCCACTTGGGTAGATGCCTGTTTTGTAGCTGTACTGGAACAGCTTGGCTAGGGGCACGGCAAGTTCTGGAGCACAAGTCTTCAGTACTATTGCCGGATGCTCCTTGATGGTCAGCTAAACAGCTTTTTCCCTTCACTGGTTCTAAAGTGCTTTGCTTCATCCTCAGGTTGGGAAAAGTGTAATATGAGTAGAAGTCTTATTATTTTATCTATTTATCTGGGCCTCTTCTTGCTGTGATCCTGCGGCTGCTAGCTTTAACTACTGAGTTTAGAAGAATAGTTTGGGCCTTAGTCAATACAGGGTTACAATCGCAATGGCACCACCACCAGGCCATGAATTTGCCTCTGCAATCAGGCCCCAGTTATCTAGGGTGAGCAGCCATTCTGAAGCCAGAGAATGACCATTTAAAATGCCATGCATCGTGAAAAGTGCCTGATGCCTCCCGACATGACGGTAACACCCCTACAACCAACCCCTCCCTCCCCTTAGGGTTGCCAACTGTGATTAAATGTATTCCTGGAGGTCTCATCACATGACTTGCCCCTATGGTCCAACGCAGCCATCCTTGTTATGTCAATTGGAAAGCAAAAAGATTAATCTAATTGGATGTTCCTTGACCGTCAGCCAAACAACCTATTTCTTCTCATTTTCAATATTTTTATATCAGGTAAAGAAAAATGTTCAAAGAAAATGACAAAAACAAAAAATCTTTTTGAATGTCCCGATAATTTTTTTCCAGGATTGCACATAGCAGTGGCCTGGAGATTGATGTTCAATTCCTGGAGTCTCTAGGCCAATCCTGGGGGGTTGGCAATCCTACCACCTGTTTCTCCCAAGGTCAAAATTGTGACTTTGCTGTACATCTGATCTCCCTAGCAAAAATAAATTAACTCCTTGTGAATTGTTTCAATGTCCTTTATATATGTTTATTATGCTGTGTAATATTGACTGATGTCATGGCTTCTGTAAATTACATTAGATGGTTATTTTAAACACTATGGAAGAAACTTCCTTTTCTTATCTGCAGATTTACGTTTCAATTTCAGTTCCATTCCAGATCGTGTCGTCTATGTCCCATTTCCATCCCTGGTATAGCCAGAATCCTTCACTCCTGCTTAACTGTTCTCCAAAGACAGCCCCACGCATTAGATATGGCAACACAATCAGATCAGAAATGGAATTTAGTTTTACAAAGTGATTTAAAAAGGTGCAGAACTTATTTATCAGAATGGTACAAGGGATAAAAAGCTTCAGTTATGTGGAGAGACTGGGGAAACTGGGATTATTTTCTTTAAAGCAAAATTATGATGGGCTTTGAAAGTAGCTATGGAGAAACTGCTTCCACTGACAGGAGTATTGATTATTAGATTTAAGATAACTGGCAAAAGAACTTGGGGTGGGAAAAGGGGCAAGAGAAGGTGAATATGTCTCACATAGTGAGTTATGTTCTGCAATATGTTGCTTAAAGACTGGTGGAAGCAGATTCAATAATAAATTTCAAAAAGGAACTGCATCTAACTTTGAAAAGGAAAAAAAATTGTCTGGTCTATGTGGCAGAGGGATTAATTGGATAGCTCTTTCTAAGAGTCAGCACAGGCACAATGGGCCAAATAGTCTCCTCCTGAGCTGTAAGATTCCATGAATTTTACAAATATGAGAAGTCTTTTTCAATCAGCGAGTGGTTCAGAGACTGGTTTAGCCTTTTTCCTGAAACAGCATTCTCACTCCTTGAAGCCAACGACTGATAGTGAATAAAATTACGGCAAAGGCTAAATATGCATCTTCATCATGGGAACAGGAAACCTGGCAATAACTCAGTTCTAGTTGGTGGAGCTGGAATGGGGTAAGGCTCTTGCAAGCTTTTGGGGTGTTCACTCATAACCTCAGTGTAAATTGGAAGTAAAACATAAACCAAACAGGGAGTGTCTGAATGAGAACATTCCAACAAATTCACCTCTGACACACTTGTGGTGGTTGGGGAAGAACTGATGAAAACACTCTGAACTGATTAACACTAGCTTTGACTCAACTGTTATTAGAACATGGGAATTGGTGGATGAAAAAGGATCAAGGTCTAGCTACTTCCCCTGCTACCATCCTGATAGCCGCATGACAAAATGACAATGGATTTGTTGACTAACCATAGCAATCAATCGCCCTAAAACAGTCCCAGACATGACACGAGGAAAACTCCAGTGGTGGAGAACTTTGGAAACCAGAGGTCCAAACTCACCTAATCCCCCCCCAAATAGACCACACTTAGCACAGGTCAAGTCTCAAATTACTCACATACAGTATCTCAATTTTCTGAGTGAAGTCGAATTTGAATGGATCCTGACTAACTGCTCCCACCATTTCCTTAGGAACCCTGTTCCACAGTTTGTATACCAAAATACTATTTTCTTAAAGATTACCATTTTATTTTTTTTCATCTCATTGGCAGCATGATATGTCCAGGTAGGAATGTGAACTTTTCTCCAGCCGTTCTCCTCACCTTTCTTAAAACTCACACTCTGAATTCCACCATTGTGTTTTGAATCAGTAATAGAAATTTACCCACACCTCCCCTAGTTCTGAACATTTGCTAATTTTGTTAGTGTGCTTTTGAACATCCCCTTCAAGCTTGCCCAGAGGAAGGTGGATCTGAGGCCACCTGAATGCCCACTTCCTGTTTAACAGGGACGTGAACTGCTGCAAATTGTCCATTTGGTGCACATGCATAATCCTGATGTATGATATCCAGCGGTGCATGAGCTGAATCCACTGTACAAACAGACAGCTTTGCATTGTATATGCACTCACTTAATTGTACTTGTCGCAAACTCTTCTGCCACCACTGCCACCCCACCGCCCCACCCCCACTTTCAGCTGGCTGAACCTTTGTCAAATCAGTTGGATAAAACCAACAAACTTGACAAACTCATAGCCTGAAGAGTGCCATCCATGGCATTCATACTCCTAAGGCACCCCTGCTTAAAGAGTCAGAAACCAGGGGAGGACATGTTGTTCCAGGATAATGCTGGGAGCCAGGAGAAAAATCATAGGAGGCAATAAAAAAAAAACATCTTTCAACACTTTAGGTTTATTCATAATAATGACTTTGAGGACGGGAAAGAAGAGGTTGTTTGACTAACAAGTCAAGAATCGGGCAACAAAGACTTGGCTCAATTTCCAATTGGCTTGGGATGGTGGGACATCCTGAAGATGGACAGGTCAAGCGAGCTATAGTGGGAGTGTGGGGGCAGGGAGGTTAGGGGAAGGAGGTCATGTGGTGAAACTTTCAGGAATACATCAAATCAGAGTTCTCAGCCTGACAAGTGAGTTCCAGAGAATGGACACTCAGTCGAAATTTACACAAGTAGGCAGAATAAAAGCTGAGAGGAAGATTCAAAGGGAAACCCTGGCTTAGAATCAAAAGTACAAGAAGTTTCAATGTAAATGATGTTTTGTGCCAGGAAGTTGCAATTCCATACTCCTTTCAGAGGGGCAGCTGATGAACTTGCAACACTATAGCTGACGAGAGAGACAGAGGAAAGAGAAAGAAAGGAGTCTGAACATTTCAGAGTTAAACCTCGACTATTAACAGCATGGAGGTTCAAAGGGAGCAAACATCCGCCATCCCACTCTTGGACCCAATGTCACTGGTCTTTTGGTGACTCTGTGGACCTGAGACTCAGTAAAGTTTGAGCTGAGGCCAAGATAAATAAATGGAACTAGGGAAAAAAAATCCTTAAATAAACACAAAACCAGTCTCCAGAAAATTGAAACTGACTAAGCTTGTCTTAACATTCCAAGATGTCATAATTTTGTACAGATAGAACTGTAGCCTTATCATCAGTAGATCAAAGTAGTGAGGGATGAAGGTGTCTATCATTCTGTAAACAAATCACACAATTGAAGTCACGTGATCTTTTTTGTGCAAACACAAACACTGGTGAATCTTCCCACACACTTAGAGCTGTCATCCTCCAGCATTTGCCAGGAGCATCCAAGAATTCAAGATAATTCACCAGAACATTGCTGGGAACACCACAGCAGAAAATCCGGAGGGGCCATTAGAAAGAAATGTACTTCTTAATGTTTTCTTTGAAAGTAATCATTTATTATTTATTAAATGTTGAAGATGCAAAAATAAAGTTCTGATTGACAATCAAGAATTATCCAATCAGCTTTCTGGTTGAGGTGGGTCAGGGGGGGCGGTGGTGAGGGATAGTCAAGTCAGGTCAGGTTGGGGGTCAGGAGGAGGTGAGGCGGTCAAGGTCCAGTTGGAGTTGGGGGGTTAGGGCTGAGTCAGTTGGTGTGCTCAGGCCAGTCGGATCAGGGGGAGGCGGGTGATGAGGTTGGATTAGGGGGTGGAGTCAGGTCAGAAGCTAGTCAGGAGGGGAGTTAGGTGGTAGGGGCTAGTCAGGTCGGATCACGGGGAGTTGGAGAGTCAGAAAGGAGTAGTCAGGGGTCAGTTGTAAAGTTACCCAGGGGTTAGACTAATAATTTTCTGTCTAACATTTCCTGGGTAATTATCCAGCTAAATAATTCAGAGCCAACCAAGGTCTCAGAGTAAGAGATTTTTTCGAAGGATGCTGGAGAGTTGGGGAATTGCCATTGGAAGTTCAAACTTCCCAGGAAATTCCCACAGAGGAAGTCTGTTGGTGTTTCTGAGGGGTTCCAGAGCGCATCTTCTGGGATACGTCGGTTTCCAACGATCCAGAGACCAGAAGATCTGGGCGATAATATTGGCTTGACACTGCCAGCGTACCACTGTCCGAGGTGCCCTCTTTCAGATAAGACATGCCCCGTTTGCCCTCTCAGGTGGACTTAAATGATCTTGGAGCACTATTTGACAAGAGCCGGGAAATTCAGCCCAGTGTCTTAGCCAACATTTCTCCCTCAACCAGCCTCACGAAGAATAATTATCTGGTCAGTGTTGTTTCCTGTATTACAACAGCAATTAATTGGCTGTAAAGTTCTTGGGGATGTCATGAGGTCATGAAATAAGCTATAGAAACATATGTTCACTTTCTTTCCCCCCAGCATTTCCACCAACAACAGGCACAAAGTCGGTGGTTTTGTGTCACTGTTAGTAGAATGTACCACAGCATAAAAGTCAGTAAACAAAAACAAAAATACCTGGAAAAACTCAGCAGGTCTGACAGCATCTGCGGAGAGAAACACAGTTAACGTTTCGAGTCCGTATGACTCTTCAAAAGTCAGTAACCTTGATGACTTTACTGGCTACGTCTTCAATTTAACAGGAGTGCTAGCTTCAATGAGACTGTTTCTTTTTTGAAAGACTAAAGGATCAAGTTTAACCTGATGTACAATTACAGTATTTTCAGAAGCATCACAATCATCATTCCAAATCACTTCTCTGAATAACAGAGATAAGACGGCCGAATTGTTGGAGGTGTCACCTTTTGCATGAGACATTAGAAGGAAGCCTCGTGTATTTGTTCAGGTCGTCATAAAAAAAACCCTAGGCCACTACATGAAGAGGAGACCAATCATTCTTCCTCGATGCACACGTTTTACTGTTTGTGGGATCTTGCTATGCCCTATGAGCAGCTGCATTTGCTTGCTTAACTGTGGTTCAAAAGCAATTGTTTACAAAGTGCTTTGGAGCATCTGAGGACATGATATGTTAATTCTTTCTTTTACATTAAACAGATTTATGTATTTAACTCCAGCACGAGGAGCATTTGTTTATATCCACAGCGAGTGAAGATTGGATTATTTACCTAACAATTTGTCCAAGAGCAACATATGGAAGATCTCTCACTTCATATTTTACATTGAATTTACAGGACAGAAACAGGTCATTCGGCCTAACGGGTCTATGTCAGCGTTTATGCCTCAAATGGTCTCCTCCCACCCCACTTCTTCTATCAGCATATCTTTGCATTCCTTTTTCCCTTGTACTTATCCAGCTCCCCCTTAAATGCATCTATGCTATTTACCTCAATCACTCCCTTGTGGTAGAGTTCCACATTCTTACCACTCTCTGGGCAAAGATGTCCTGCAGCCACAGGTAAGAGCCCAACCAAATACAGGAACCAGTAGAGTCTGAAGCAAAAATTAACTACTGGCAAAAGAATCAGAATGAGAGAGGGGAGGGGGCGGGCATTGGTGGTGTTGTGGTGGAGTTCTAGGAGCAGAGAGGAGAAGAGGTTTCAATTAGGATTAACCAGGGAGTGAGATTTTTAAAACTCTAACACAGCTCTATGTCATAAAGGTAAGTCAAGCTGATCACGTACCAATAGGCCATCACTCTATCAGGTCAGCTATGCAGCACTGATATAATAAAAAGTATTCTGGGGATGTGGGCGTCACTGACAAGGCCAGCACTTATTGCCCTTCAGAAGGTGGTGACAGGTGTTCTCTTCGAATGGCTGCACGCCACAATTTGAGCCAACTTGCTGGCAACTTCAGAGGGCAATTAAAAGTAAATCATGTTGGCCATGGGGCTGGGGTCATATATTAGCCAAGACAATGTTAGCACTGCATGTTTCCTTCCCTAAAGGGTGTCCGTGAACCTGTTGTGTTTTTACAGCAGTCTGACAGCTTCGTGGTCACACGTACGCAGATGCCAGCTTTTTATTTCCACAGTTTTGTTAGTTCTCAAAACTGGCTCGGTGGGGTTTGAACTCAGGGTCTCTAGATTATTCATCCAGTAATATGACCATTACATCAGCATATCACATTTCATGGCTCTACATTATTCCTAGGGGAAATGCTAATCATTTATGGGTATTTGATCTTCTTAGTCCTTTATGCAACCAGAGCTTCTCAGGCAACACCCATTTCTTCAAAGGGCTTAATTGTGATATTATTGAATAGAGGAAACAAGATTAAACTAATGCACTTTAATTTTCAATGGTGACACCCAGAATTATTCCACATGCCTTAAGGCGCATTAGTTAATATATAGAAAGTTACAATAGCTCACATTTCCATTACAACTGACACTTATTGAATCCCAGAAGTTAGCTGTTTGAATTAGTGCATGACATCATTCGCATAGAAACAATTGCTTGAAAAAACATGTTAAAATGAGTAATATGTTCCATTATCGAGGATCGTAATTTAAAGAGAGTTCTCGTTTTAATGAGGTTTGCATAGATCTTAATCACTGTTGACTTAATGGACTGATTGGTTAACCTTAGAATCGTGAACCATAGAATGCTACAACATGGAAAGAGGCCATTCAGCCCATCATACCTATGAAGGAATTAAAATGCATGAAACTTAACATCCAGGGTGACTTGGGTGAAATGGTACAAGGAACACAAAATTAGCCTGTAGATACGTCAAGCAATTAGGAAGGCAAATGGCATGTTGGCCTTTATTGAAAGGGGATTGAAATACAAGAATAAATAAGTCTTGCTACAGTTGTATATGGTTTTGAGAAAGGATATACTTGCATTGGAGATGGTACAGCAAAGGTTCCTTAGATTGGTTCTTATGATGAGAGACTGAGTAAACTGGGTATATACACTCTGGAGTTTAGGATAATGAGAGGAAATTTCAGTGAGACATTATGAAAGAGCTTGACAGGGTAGAGATGGTGTTTACTCTGGCTGGGGTATCTAAAACAAAGGGGCACAGTTTCAGGGTAAAGGGCTGATCATTTAGGACTGAGGAAGAGAAATGTCAAAGGGTTGTCAATCTTTGGAATTCTCTACCCCACAGTTTTGGATGCTCCATCACTGATGATATTTAAGGCTGAGATAGAGACAGATTTTTGGTAGCTGATGGAATTGATGGGTATGGGTAACTGGGGGAAAGTGGAACTGAAGCCCAATGTCAGCAATGATCAGACTGAATGATCGATTTTCTTGTGTTCTTATCCAATTAATCACACTTCACTGCTCCTTCCAGAGTCCTGCAAATTTTTCATTTTATGAATTTATTTGATTTCCTTTTGAGACGAATTATTGAATCTGCTTTCACTGCCCTTTCAGGCTATGCATTCCAGATCATAGCAACTTGCTGCATTTAAAATAATGTCTCCCTGTCTCCTCTCTTGTTCTTTTGACAATTACCTTTATTCCGTTTCTTATGGTTACTGACACTTCTGTCAGAGGAAACAGTTTCTCCTTATTTACTCTATCAAAACCATTCCTGGGCGCTGATTTTCCATGCCCACTGGCGTCGGGCGTGAACGGACAATATAGTGCAATTGGTTTCACGTTGGCATGAAACCAGTTTGCATTCGTCCACTCAACCTGCCTATGGCAGGCTGCATTTCTCACCATCGGACTTCGGGAACCTCATTGTCATATATCAGCATACCATTTTATGGCCAGACCACCGGACTCACCCAGTGCCTCCACCCCCACCCGTTGGATCATCTGCCAGCGTCAGCGGCAAAGCAAGCCAGCGTGCTTCACAACAGCACATAAGCAACGTACACCTGATGGGTTGCACTTCACTCAGGACTACAAGGTTTATTTGCCTACTTTGCTTCGGTCAGCACTCGCAGTCATCAGCGCCAGGCTTCACAGGCAGCACAACATGACTTTTAGGGGGGCTGAAGGGTAGGTCTCTACCTACCAGATCAGTCATATGTGAGTGGCTCTTCAATGGCTTCAGGGCAAGGTCTTGCTTGGGGAAGAAGAAGTAGCCTCACACAGGGGAAGAGACAGCAGGACAAAGGCTGTACTGGGGAAGGAGGGTATCCCAGGGTGTGTGTGGTGGGGGCACAGGTTGATCTGTGCAAGTGGCATCAAGATGGTGAGGGATGAAGAGGCAGTCTCTAGAGGAGATGAGGCCAGATGTACATATGAGGGTATGTGTGTGAGAATGGGTGGTGATGTCCCTTGAGCTGGCAGTGAGTGAGATGCCAGTGAATGTATGATGGGCTTGAGTGTGTGAAATTACAGTGATGAGATGGTTGCCATACCCTGGCTGCACAGATGAGATCTGTATTGGATGGCCAACCTCTTCTGTGTAGCATTGACACAGACCACTGCTGCCATCACCTACCAAGCTGGAATGGTAATGTAGCTGCCCCTCCTGCGGCCAGAGCAGGGGTAGAGGACATCATAGCGGACCTCCATGGCATACAAAGGGCGCTCGAAGGGTGCAGTCTTCCATGTCTTCCAGTCTTTCACGGCCATGTCTTCTTTGCTGCAGTCCTGGGCTAGAAGCACTGAGTGCAGCTGTACTTTAAATGTGGTGCCTGGTGTGATGAAGTGGCGAGGTAATGGTGTGGTGGGCGAATGAGAGCCTGCCCGCCATGGAAACAGCGTGTTTCCTGGGAACACACATGCAATGCGGCAGGTTTGGGACAATACAGCATGAAAACCTGCCATCACGGCCAGCGGGCAAAATGTTTTACCCGCACTTAGTGCAAATCTGGAACAATTCTGTCTATTGTTTGTAACACCTCGATTAAATCCCTCCTTAACATTCTCTGCAATAAGGAGACCAATTTCCATTTCTGTAGTGTATCCAATTAACTAAATTTCTTCCTCCCTGGTACCATTCTAATAAATCGCGTCTGTACTCTCTCTAGGTCTCGCCACACCACTACCATAGTAAACTCCCAGCAAGTTGCACCACTAAAAATAGTAGGACCTGAAGGATAAGAAAAATAATCCAATTTATGGGGTTCATGGGCAGATGCTTCATTCTAGCAAATTCTTGGCCAATTATTGTCGCGTTCTACTGTTGTACCATTTATCAAACTAGTTCAGGACCATTTTGTCAGCAATTTACTAATCAGTAGCGCACTTCTTTTAACGAACCAATGAGATAATGATTGCCTATCTAATCGATTGAACTATCCAAGAAACAAATGCCAACAACTCACTTTAATCCCCCCAGACACCACTCAAGTAACTCCATCATCATCAATGTTATCAATTTTTGAAATTATGGTTGTATAAGACAAAAAGAATAATTAGGGAGATGAAAAGTTGAGGGGGGAGGGTGGTTTTGCAGGGAGGGAAGCAGAAATCAAATCAAGCAGCAGACTATGGTTGTTAACCCTTTAATGTTGTCTTGGAAGCTCCAGGACTTCGAGGTTAATTGCCTGGGTACAGCTACGAGCAGCCCAAGAGAAAAAATTCATAAGGATCTAAAAACAAAGGTGAGTTTCTTTCCTTTCTTATTAAAATCTTTCCAATATTTTCAAAACTCACAAGTGATACAAGGAAATAAGACTGTTTGGGGCAGTTGGAGGCTGAGGCTCATGTGAAAAAACATCCAGAGATGTGTCCAAATAGATTTGGCAACTCTAGTTCAGACAGGAGGTGACCAGATAGTATTTCTATTTAACACAAGTATAAATTCTCTTTGTTACCCTTGCTACCAAGAGCACATACTTGAAGAATAACACACATGGCAGTAAGTATGCATTTCAGTTACATAATTTGTCCAGACTGATGGTTTCAACATGCTGGCAAAATGCTGCAACTGTCTCTACAGTTGGTGCTGAAAGTCTCTGGAATACAGTTGACCTTTTTTGGCCAAGGGACAATATAAATAGTTTTGAGCTTTCATTACTGGAAAGAACGAGGAGTTAAACGAGGACAACAGTTTGACTGCTACGTGGTATAAACTCTGACCCCATCATATGGAAGGTTTCTGAGCGGAGAGGGGGAAGGAGCACAAAGGGAGAGGGAGGGAGGGAGGGTGGCCCAGAGAGACAGAGGGTGTGTGAGTGTGAGAGCGAGAGAAGGCCAAGAGAGTAGGAGGAAGTGACAGAGAGAGAGGCAGAGACAGAGAGAGAGTGAAAAAGAGGCAGACAGAAAGAGTGCGAGAGAGCATGAGAGGGGAGGGGTAGAGAGCACGAGAGGGGGGTAGGTAGGTAGAGAGAGGGAGGCAGGCAGAGAGAGGGGCGAGGCAGAGAGAGAGAGAGAGGGGCGAGGCAGAGAGAGAGAGAGGGGGGCGAGGCAGAGAGAGAGAGAGAGAGGGGCGAGGCAGAGAGAGAGAGAGAGAGGCGAGGCAGAGAGAGAGAGAGGGGAGCGAGGCAGAGAGAGAGAGGGGAGCGAGGCAGAGAGAGGGGCAAGGCAGAGAAAGAGGGGGATGAGGCAGAGAAAGAGGGGGATGAGGCAGAGAAAGAGGGGGATGAGGCAGAGAAAGAGGGGGATGAGGCAGAGAAAGAGGGGGATGAGGCAGAGAAAGAGGGGGATGAGGCAGAGAAAGAGGGGGATGAGGCAGAGAAAGAGGGGGATGAGGCAGAGAAAGAGAGAGAGAGAAGGCAGAGAGGGGGGAAGGCTGAGAGAGAGAGAGAAAGGAGGGAGGCTGAGAGAGAGAGAGAGGGGGAATGGGGGAGGCAGAGAGAGAGAGGGGGAGACAGAGAGAGAGAGGGGGCAGGCAGAGAGAGAGAGGGGGAGGCAAAGAGAGAGAGAGGCTGAGAGAGAGGGGAGACAGAGAGAGAGAGGGGGCAGGCAGAGAGAGAGAGAGAGAGAGAGGGGGCAGGCAGAGAGAGAGAGAGAGAGAGAGAGGGGGGGCAGGCAGAGAGAGAGAGAGAAAGAGAGAGAGGGGGCAGGCAGAGAGAGAGAGGGGGCAGGCAGAGAGAGAGAGGGGGCAGGCAGAGAGAGAGAGGGGGCAGGCAGAGAGAGAGAGGGGGCAGGCAGAGAGAGAGAGGGGGCAGGCAGAGAGAGAGAGGGGGCAGGCAGAGAGAGAGAGGGGGCAGGCAGAGAGAGAGAGGGAGCAGGCAGAGAGAGAGAGGGGGCAGGCAGAGAGAGAGAGGGGGCAGGCAGAGAGAGAGAGGGGGCAGGCAGAGAGAGAGAGGGGGCAGGCAGAGAGAGAGAGGGGGCAGGCAGAGAGAGAGAGGGGGCAGGCAGAGAGAGAGAGGGGGCAGGCAGAGAGAGAGAGGGGGCAGGCAGAGAGAGAGAGGGGGCAGGCAGAGAGAGAGAGGGGGCAGGCAGAGAGAGAGAGGGGGCAGGCAGAGAGAGAGAGGGGGCAGGCAGAGAGAGAGAGAGGGGGCAGGCAGAGAGAGAGAGGGGGCAGGCAGAGAGAGAGAGGGGGCAGGCAGAGAGAGACGGGGAGGAAGGCAGAGAGACGGGGAGGAAGGCAGAGAGACGGGGAGGAAGGCAGAGAGACGGGGAGGAAGGCAGAGAGACGGGGAGGAAGGCAGAGAGACGGGGAGGAAGGCAGAGAGACGGGGAGGAAGGCAGAGAGACGGGGAGGAAGGCAGAGAGACGGGGAGGAAGGCAGAGAGACGGGGAGGAAGGCAGAGAGACGGGGAGGAAGGCAGAGAGACGGGGAGGAAGGCAGAGAGACGGGGAGGAAGGCAGAGAGACGGGGAGGAAGGCAGAGAGACGGGGAGGAAGGCAGAGAGACGGGGAGGAAGGCAGAGAGACGGGGAGGAAGGCAGAGAGACGGGGAGGAAGGCAGAGAGACGGGGAGGAAGGCAGAGAGACGGGGAGGAAGGCAGAGAGACGGGGAGGAAGGCAGAGAGACGGGGAGGAAGGCAGAGAGACGGGGAGGAAGGCAGAGAGACGGGGAGGAAGGCAGAGAGACGGGGAGGAAGGCAGAGAGACGGGGAGGAAGGCAGAGAGACGGGGAGGAAGGCAGAGAGACGGGGAGGAAGGCAGAGAGACGGGGAGGAAGGCAGAGAGACGGGGAGGAAGGCAGAGAGACGGGGAGGAAGGCAGAGAGACGGGGAGGAAGGCAGAGAGACGGGGAGGAAGGCAGAGAGACGGGGAGGAAGGCAGAGAGACGGGGAGGAAGGCAGAGAGACGGGGGAGGAAGGCAGAGAGAGGGGGAGGAAGGCAGAGAGAGGGGGAGGAAGGCAGAGAGAGGGGGAGGAAGGCAGAGAGAGGGGGAGGAAGGCAGAGAGAGGGGGAGGAAGGCAGAGAGAGGGGGAGGAAGGCAGAGAGAGGGGGAGGAAGGCAGAGAGAGGGGGAGGAAGGCAGAGAGAGGGGGGAGGAGGCAGGGAGAGGGGGAGGAGGCAGAGCGAGGGGCGAGGCACAGAGAGCGAGGGGCGAGGCACAGAGAGCGAGGGGCGAGGCACAGAGAGCGAGGGGCGAGGCACAGAGAGCGAGGGGCGAGGCACAGAGAGCGAGGGGCGAGGCACAGAGAGCGAGGGGCGAGGCACAGAGAGCGAGGGGCGAGGCACAGAGAGCGAGGGGCGAGGCACAGAGAGCGAGGGGCGAGGCACAGAGAGCGAGGGGCGAGGCACAGAGAGCGAGGGGCGAGGCACAGAGAGCGAGGGGCGAGGCACAGAGAGCGAGGGGCGAGGCACAGAGAGCGAGGGGCGAGGCACAGAGAGCGAGGGGCGAGGCACAGAGAGCGAGGGGCGAGGCACAGAGAGCGAGGGGCGAGGCACAGAGCGAGGGGCGAGGCACAGAGAGCGAGGGGCGAGGCACAGAGAGCGAGGGGCGAGGCACAGAGAGCGAAGGGCGAGGCACAGAGAGCGAAGGGCGAGGCACAGAGAGCGAAGGGCGAGGCACAGAGAGCGAAGGGCGAGGCACAGAGAGCGAGGGGCGAGGCACAGAGAGCGAGGGGCGAGGCACAGAGAGCGAGGGGCGAGGCACAGAGAGCGAGGGGCGAGGCACAGAGAGCGAGGGGCGAGGCACAGAGAGCGAGGGGCGAGGCCACAGAGAGCGAGGGGCGAGCCACAGAGAGCGAGGGGCGAGCCACAGAGAGCGAGGGGCGAGCCACAGAGAGCGAGGGGCGAGCCACAGAGAGCGAGGGGCGAGCCACAGAGAGCGAGGGGCGAGCCACAGAGAGCGAGGGGCGAGCCACAGAGAGCGAGGGGCGAGCCACAGAGAGCGAGGGGCGAGCCACAGAGAGCGAGGGGCGAGCCACAGAGAGCGAGGGGCGAGGCACAGAGAGCGAGGGGCGAGGCACAGAGAGCGAGGGGCGAGGCACAGAGAGCGAGGGGCGAGGCACAGAGAGCGAGGGGCGAGGCACAGAGAGCGAGGGGCGAGCCACAGAGAGCGAGGGGCGAGCCACAGAGAGCGAGGGGCGAGCCACAGAGAGCGAGGGGCGAGCCACAGAGAGCGAGGGGCGAGCCACAGAGAGCGAGGGGCGAGCCACAGAGAGCGAGGGGCGAGGCACAGAGAGCGAGGGGCGAGGCACAGAGGGCGAGGGGCGAGGCACAGAGAGAGGGCGAGGCAGAGAGAGAGGGGCGAGGCAGAGAGAGGGGCGAGGCAGAGAGAGAGGGGGGAGGAGGCAGAAAGAGAGAGGGGGAGACGGAGAGAGACGGGGAGACAGAAAGAGAGGGGGGAGGCAGAGAGAAGGGAGGAGGGAGAGAGTGGGCAGAGGAGGGAGTGGGGGAGGAGGCAGAGGGAGGGGGAAGCAGAGAGAGGGGGAAGCTGAGGGAGAGGGAGAGAGAGAGAGGCTGAGAGAGAGAGAGGGGGAGGGAGGCAGAGAGAGTCAGAGAGAGAGAGAAGGGGGCAGAGGGAAGGGGGAGGCAGAGAGAGAGAGGGGGAGGCAGAGAGAGAGAGAGGGGGAGGCAGAGAGAGTGAGTGATGGAGAGAGAGAAAGAGGAGGGACACCCAGGTGTACTGACGTCTGACTGTTGATATTGGTAATGTGTTAGCTCGTGCTGGTGTCTGCGGTATTATTACTCATTTGTGAATGGAGGAAACACTTAAAGGCTCATCAAGTTTCATGTCATGATTAGAATAATTACTGAATGAATTTTCCATACTCCGCGAGCCTCAGTTGGGTCCCAACAGATCTGTATCTTAACTTTATTTAATTGGAATCCTCTTTTCCTATTTGTATATTGCTACAACAGCTCATAATATCCAAATGGGAATTTAAATGTGCATGCAAAATAAACTCAGCTAAATGCAAATTGAGTGCTTATGAAACACCCTCCAAATCAGTGTGGAAAGTAATTGGCACGTCAGGTAGTATTGCTGGGAACTGAATCCAATGTTCTTCCAATTGCATTCACTTACCCTCATCTCTGTTCAACTTGAGATACGGTAAATGGCCGACACCACCCACGAATGAGCACATACACAACTTATAAGCAAACCTTTTCAGTTAAACCACTGAGCCAAATTGAACAATCATCATTAAAACCCCTCCTGTCTTGCCAATGTTCATTCTCACTGTGGTGGGTATACACGCCCTTAACAAGCATTTCAAAAAAGCATTTCAAGTATGAACAACTACTGACTTTAATGGAGGTAAAACACCCAAGTTTCTGACCAACAATTCTTGCCTGGTCTGCTCTGAGGTAGAGGGAAATATCACTTGCCTGTAAGCAGAACCATCCAGTTTGTAATCTTTAGATTTTCTCTGATTTTTCCACATTTTGCAGTGATGTTTCAATGCTAATAAAAGCCAAGATTTGAACAATCATATTTCATCACTTTAAGACTGTCCACAGTCAATGCCAAAACTAACAGCAGCCTTGTGAGATACCAACAAAGGCAACAATAAAACAAGCTTAGGGAAATAGGAAAAGGGATGATCATTCTGCTCCTTCCCGAGCCTCAGTTAGGTTGTGACTGATCTGTATCTAAACTTTATTTACCAACCTTAGTTCAAAACCCTTAACAACAGAATAAAAATATATCTTGGTCGGTTCTGAAAATTTTAATTGACAACCAGCCTTAACAGCTTTCTGGGGAGAGAAAGTTCCAGATTTCTACTAGCCTGTGTGTGAAGAAGTGCTTCCTGACATCACCTCTGAACAGCCTAACTCTAATTTTAAGGCTGTGTCTCCTTGTTATGGACTCTCCCACTGGGGGAAATAGTTGCTCTCTATCTACCCTATCAAATTCTTTAGTCATCTTAAACATCTTAATTAGATCATCCTTTAATCTTCTATACCCAAGGGAATACAAGCCTAGTCTATGTAACCATTCCAGAACCTTCCAAGTTCCAGTATCATCCTGATGAATCTGCACTCCCAGGCCAATATATCACTCCTGAGGTTCGACACTCATATCTGATATTCAAGATGATTCGTTTAGATAATATCACCAACTTTAACTTTAACACCTATGTGTTCTATTGTACTATTGTTGTTGACATCTTTTGATGATCTGCTTCTATCACTGCTTGTTTGTCGCTACAACCACACCAACCCCCTCCACCTCTCTGTCTCTCTATCTCTCCGCCCCCCACACACACACCTTAAACCAGCTTATATTTCAGCTCTTTCCTGGACTCGAACTCAAGTTCTGTCGAAGGGTCATGAGGACTCGAAACGTCAACTCTTTTCTTCTCCGCCGATGCTGCCAGACCTGCTGAGTTTTTCCAGGTAATTCTGTTTTTGTTTTGGATTTCCAGCATCCGCAGTTTTTTTGTTTTTATTCAAGATGATAGTCCTAATTTTATTTGGAGGTGGTGTCCTCTCCACAAACCGAAGGTTTCACCAGTGGCAGACCCCAGCAAGGGAGGCAAAAGTCCGGGTTCTTCAGGGCGGGGGGGTGGGGCACAGAGTGCCTGAACAGGACGCACACCCCTCCCCACCCTGGCAACAAGGCCTGCAGGTAAAATTGCAGCAGTAGGAGGAGGCCATTAATTGGCCATGAGTTGAACAGGCAGTTCGACACCTGCCCCTCCACAGGTAAAATCTCACCGGTGGCAGGATGGCAATGGGCACAACACTGGCATGGCACCCAATTTTATGCCCCTCTTGTCTCCCAACACACTCAGTGGGGTGGGGGGGGGGGCGTGTGTAAAATTCCAGCCACAGGAATGAGGGACTAAATTACAGCCTCCTGTGCTGTACTTTTGATGATTCCATTGCCAGCAATACCATGTTTCAAGAGGTAGGCAGCAGAATTACTTCACAAGCCGGTATTCTACTTCTCCAGTGCAGTCTTTCTGCTAACGACATCACCTCCGACCCTCTGCTATCCCTACTGAAGAGCTACAACATAGTGCAAAGGAACTCCCACCATTTAACTTGGAGATGCCAGCACCAAAGTAACCAGAATCCCTCAGTGTGTCAATGTACACCACCCACAAACACCATCCAACCAAAATGTAGACTGCTCTGTAAATGCGCATGAATTAAACTCTTGATTTTTTTTTTGAACTTCTATAGCTTTATCAATAAGACCTGCCACTTGTCCAGTGGATTGCCCTGTGATAGGTGCACATCATCAGAAGGGGCATGCCCCACTTTCACATTATTATACCCCACCCTCTCCCAGGAATGTCGATAAGGAGCAAGAACATAAAACTGAAAAAAAGATTTACAACTTGCAAATCAATTTAATAGTAACCATATTTGAATTATATTTAATTATATTTTGTTTGATATTCACAGCATTTTAATCATATTAAATCATACTTTGATATTCAAACTAGTCAATTAAAATTCAAATTATATTTTAATTTATATTCACAAGTTTCTTTTTAAAATAATCCTCATCTGCTACCAAGTCAGGTTAGACTGTTATATTAAATCTCAATTTTTTTAAATCATCTTAAAAGTCTCAGCATTAAATCTGTAGGTTACAACATCTTGCATTTATATAGCACCTTTAACATAGTAATACATTCCAAGGTGTTTCACAGGTGTTTTTCCACCACTGGGCTTTTTCTTGCCTCATGTTTAGGTATGTTGTAGTCCATTTATAGAGATTAATTGCTAATTAGTCAGCAGTTCCATAATCATTGAGTCATGTAACCACCAGGACAGGAGAGGTTAACTTGATGGACTTTGGTCTTTCTTTAACTAGTAATTCTTATATTGGTAGTTTCTCTTCGCATTGTCCATCTGCTCTTTCAATTAGCGATAAAGGAGGTGCAAAATTAACTTAAAAAACTGGAACGACTTTCCAAAAGACGCAAGTACAGAGCTAGATCAAAGCCAAAGATTATTGTGGGGAGACTGATACAGAATTCTGCTCATCAGGAGCAAACATGGGAAGGACACAGAAAAATACAACAAGAATGATCCCAAGTCTAATGGCAAAAGTTTGTGAAGGAAGATGAGAAACTCAACCTCTGTGCTCTAAAGGTGAAGGGGATTCAACTGAAATATGCCTGCGCACATGATCCTTGCTGATACTCCTGCGCAGTACTGAGGGGGTGCTATAGTGTTGGAGATGCTGTTCTTCAGCTTAAGAGTTTAAAAGGATGCTCAGTCTTCCCTCTCAGGCGGACATAAAAGATCCCATTGCACTATTTCAGAGAGGATCAGGGGAGTGTTTCCTTTGTCCTGGCCAATATATACTCCTCAACCAATATCACCAAAACAGATTAGCTGGTCATTATCAGATTGCTGTTTGTGGGACTTTGCTGTGTGCAAAATTGGCTGCCATGTTTCCTATATTACAATAGGGATTACACTTCAAAAGTGCTTCACTGCAAAGTGCTTCATTACCTTAAGATCAAGCTGTGCTACCAAATCCACCTTTTCTTTCTACCATGTGTTAAGGATGGTGTAGCTCAATTGAACTTGATTATTAGGTTGTAACATATGGACATATTTGGAACAATGCACCAGGTAGTGCAACTGTAGTTGTTTTGAATGTGCAATATGCTAGGCTGGGTGAGTTAAAACACTAAAAGGAGGATCAAAGTGAAAAACCTTTACTCACCAATGACCTAATCTTATGCTGGTCCCTCTACCCCTGGAAAATTTCAGAGAAATAGAAGACAGAGATAGGCGAATAGGTTGAGCAAACCTTATACAATATAGAGGATTCAGTATTGCACAAGAGAGAAAAAAAAAAAGAGGAAAACTGCTGAACATATTCCCGTAACAGCTTGCGGGATCAAAGATCAAATTCAAATGCTGGCTGCCAGAATAATGTTCTCCTCAGGACTTGAGAAATGTGCAGGATGTTAACCATATTTCATGCATGCTGCACGTTTTGAAGAACATGAAACCCACATTCTAACTAAGTTTAAGTTCCTGTAAAGTAGGAACCATGTATTGATTTGTAATTCCAGTATAATTTCAATTCAACACTACCCTCCCTTTAATATCCTACCAATTCCTTGTCACCTGCTGAATTTATTTGTCTAATTTTGTTACCACATGATTGTTACATGTTTGCATGTTTTTAACCTGATTACTTAATCTATAAATGAATTGTTGGTGCAGACTCGATGGGCCAAAGGGCCTCTTCTGCACTGTGTGAGTCTGTGATTCTGTGATTCAATGCAAGTCACACTGCATTTGGCCCGTGAACGTGTTTCTTAAATAAAATATTAAGTTGGCTTTGAGACACAGAAAGGGGTAAAATTTGGCAGCAGTGAAAAAAAGGGGGACTTGAATAGAAAAACATGTAAGATGGGTAGCCAATCCACTAATGCCCATGTTGCAGTGCTGCAAACTTCAGCCTTTAGATAAACTCTAAACTGAAAGCAGCCAGTGTTGGATGTCATGGACTATGCACTGATACTCAAGTTATCTTAGAATAACAATGAAACGAAAGCATCGTTAATCCATCCCCAGATATCCTAACAAGAAATATTTGCATTTACATAGTGCCATTAGCATAGTAAAACATTCCAGGAGGACGCTTCACAAGTGCAGCATCAGGCAAAATTTGACAGAGAGTCATATAGAGTTATAAAGGCAAGTGGCTAAAAGCCTGAACAAAAAGATAGATTTTGAGGAGCTTAAAGAAGGTGAGAGCAGTAGAGGGATTGAGTGAGGGAATTCCAGAGTTTATGGCCTCAGCGAGTAAAGGCTTGGCTGTCAATTGTGCAGCAGAGGGAGTGGAGGATGCACAAGAGTCAAGGAGTTGGAGGAAGAGTTCGAGGAGGGTTTTAGGTTTAGGGAAGGTTGCAGAGATGAGGTGGGGTGAGGAAACCTGGGGATTTGAGTACAGTACTCAATCACTGTCTGAAACATCTCCAATAGCTAACGTAGCAAACTCCTAACTCATGAGTGAGTCATCAGCTTGATAAATCCTGCCTTATACGAATTAGAAGCAACATGGAATTGGGGACCTAATCCGTATCATCTTGGAATTGACCATCCCATTTAGAAAGTGGAACAGCGTCATACGAAAACCATTTTGTTTTTATTCATTCATGGATGTGGGCTTGCTGGCAAGGCCAGCATTTATTGCCCATTCATAATTGCCCTTGAGAAGGTGGTGGTGAGCTGCCTCTTTGAACCACTGCAGTCCATATGGTGTAGGTACACCCACAGTGCTGTTAGGGAGGGAGTTCCAGGATTTTGACCCAGTGACAGTGAAAGAACGGCGATATATTTCCAAGTCTGGATGATGAGTAGTTTGGAGGGGAACTTCCAGGTGGTGCTGTTCCCATGCATCTACTGCTACTGTCCTTCTAGATGGTAGTAGTCGTGGGTTTGGAAGGTGCTGTATAAGGAGCCTTGGTGAGTTCCTGCAGCGTATCTTGCAGGTGGTACACACTGCTGCTACTGTGCATCGGTGGCGGAGGGAATGAATGTTTGTAGATGGGGTGCCAATCAAGTGGGCTGCTTTGTCCTGGATGATATCAAGCTTCTCGAGTGCTGTTGGAGCTGCACTCATCCAGGCAAGTGGAAGGTATTCCACCACACTCCCGAGTTGGGCCTTGTACATGGTGGACAGGCTTTGGGGAGTCAGGAGGTGAATTACTCGCCGCAGGATTCTGAGCCTCTAATTTGCTCGTGGCCAGAGTATTTATATGGCTAGTCCAGTTCAGTTTCAGTCAATGGTAACCCCAGGATGACGATAGTGGGTGATTCAGTGGCGGTGATGCCATTGAACATCAAGGGGTAAAGGTTCGATTCTCTCATGTTGAAATGGTTATTGACTGATACTTGTGTGGCGTGAATGTTACTTGCCACTTGTCAGCCCAAGTCTGGATATTGTCCAGGTCTTGTTGCATTTGGACATAGACTTCTTCAGTATTTGAGGAGTCACAAATGGTGCTGAACATTGTGCACTCATCAGCGAACATCCTCAACTCTGACCTTATGTTGGAAGGAAGATGGTTAGGCCTAGGACACTACCCTGAGAAACTCCTGCAGTGATGTCCTGGGACTAAGATGATTGGCCTTCAACAACCACAACCATCTCCCTTTGTGTTAGGTACAACTCTAACTAAGGGAGAGTTTGCGCCCTGATTCCCATTGGCTCCAGTTCTGCTAGAGCTCCTTCATATCACAATCTGTCAAATGCTGCCTTGAAATCAAGGGCAGTCACTCTCATCTCACCTTGGGCATTCAGCTCTTTTGTCTGTGTGTGAATCAAGGCTGTAATGAGGTCAGGAGCTTAGTGGCCCTGGCAGAACACAAACTGAGCATCAGTGAGCAGGTTATTATTAAGTAAGTGCCACTTGATAGCATTTTTGATGACCCCTTCCATCATTTTCCTGATGACTAAGAGTAGACTGATGGGGCAGTAATTTGCCAGGCTGGATGTGCCCTACTTTATGTGGACAGGACATACCTGAGCAATTTTCAACATTACCGCATAGACACTAGTGTTGTAGCTGTACTGGAACAGCTTGGCTCAGGGCACAGCAAGTTCTGGAGCACAGATCTAAGCTATTGCCGCAATACTGCCAGGGCCCACAACCTTTGCAGTATCTAGTGCCTTCAGCTGTTTTTTGATATCACGTGGAGTGAATTGAATTGGCTGAAGACTGGCATCTTGATGCTGGGGACCTCCAGAGGAGGCCGAGATGAATCATCCACTTGGCACTTCTGGGTGAAGATTATTGCAAATGCTTCTGCCTTATCTTTTGCACTGATGTGCTGGGCTCCTCCATCATTAAGGATGGGGATATTTGTGGAGCCTCTTCCTCCAGCGAGTTGTTTAATTGCTCACCTCCATTCACGAATGGATGAGGCAGGACTGCAGATCTTAGATCTGATCCCTTGGTTGTGGAATTGCTTAGTTCTGTTTATTGCTTGCTTCTTATACTGTTTGGCATGCAAGTAGTCCTGTGTTGTAGTTTCACCAGGTTGACATCACATTTTTAGGTATGCCTGGGTCTGCTCCTGGCATGCCCTCCTGCACTCTTCATTGAACCAGGGCTGATCTCCTGGCTTGATGGTAATGGTTGAGTGGGGCATATCCATACATACGAAATAGGAACAGAAATACGCCGTTCGGCCCTTAAAGCTTGCTCTGCCATTCAATAAGATCATGACTGATCCATTTGTGTTTTTAATTCCACATTCCCATCTACCCCTGATAACCTTTGATTCCCTTGCCCAACAAGGACCTATCTACCTCTGCCTTTAAAATATTCAATGACCCCGCCTCCACCGCCTTCTACGGCAGAGCTCCAAAGTTGTATAACCCTCAGAAAAAAATTTCTCATCTCTGTCCCAAAAGGGCAACCCCTAATTTTAGAACAGTGCCCCCTAGTTCTGAACTCACCCACAAAAAGAAACACGTTTCCACATCCACCTTGTCAATACCATTCAGGATCTTTTATATGTCAGTTAAGTCACCCCTAGCTCTTCTAAACTCCAGTGGAAACAAGCCCAATCTGTCTAACCTTTCCTCATTCCAGGTATTAATGTAGTAAACCTCCTCTGAACTGCCTCCAACGTACTTACACCCTTCCTTAAATAAGGAGACCAAAACTGCACACAGTATTCAAGATGCCATCTCACTGATGCCCCGTATAACTTAAGAATAACATCCTTACTTATATATTCAATTCCTCTCATAATAAAGAATAGCATTTCATTAGCCTTCTTAATTACTTCCTGCACATGCATACTAACTTTTTGTGACTCACGCCCTAGAACACCTATTTCCCTTGGCAGCTCGGAATTCTACAGCCGTTCTCCATTTAAGTAATATTCTGCTTTTTATTCTTCCTACCAAAGTGAATAACTTCACATTTTCATACATTATTTCCTACATTACATATGACAGGGCATGAGGTTACAGATTATGGTTGAGTACAATTCTGCTGCTACTGATGGCCCACAGCGCCTCATGGTTGCTCAGTCTTGAGTTGCTAGATTTGTTTGAAATCTATCCCATTTAGCATGGTGGTCTTGCCACACAACACAATGGAGGGTATCCTCAATGTGAAGACCAGACTTTGTCTCCCCAAGCACTGTGCAGTAGTCACTCCTATCGATACTGATGCATCTGCAGGAGGCAAGCAGATTGGTGAGAATGAGGTCACATATGTTTTTCCCTCTTGTTGGTTCCCTCAACACCTGCTGCAGGCTCAGTCTAGCAACTACGTCTTTTAGGGCTCGGCTAGCTCAGTCTGTAGTGGTGCTACTGAGCCACTCTTAGTGATGGACATTGAAGCCCCCCTCCCAGAGTACATTCTGCGCCCTTGCCACCCTCAGTGCTTCCTCCAAGTGGTGTTCAAAATGGAGGAGTACAGATTCATCAGCTGAGAGGGAGACGGTACGTGGTAATCAGCAAGGTGTTTCCTTGCCCATGTTTGACCTGATCCCATGAGACTTCATTGGGTCCAGAATCGATGTTGAGGGATCCCAGGACAAGTTCCTCCTGACCATATACCACTGTGCCGCCACCTTTGCTGGGTCTATCCTGTCAGTGGGAATATGACTATGTCAGGCTGTTGCTACATAGAAAGAAAGATTTGACTAGTCTGTGGGACAGCTCTCACATTGACAAAGAGATATTCCATTTCTAAAGATTACTTTCCATGAAAACAAAGTGCATACAGAAGTGAGAAACTTATAGTTCATATAAGAAATTAGATAAAACTGTTACAAAAAAGTAATATTTTCTTTACAACGTTTTAAGTCTCATCCTGTTGTGTGAAACATATCGGCAACACTTGAACTAACATCTTCAAATAGGTTGAACATTCCTGCCATCTGTTGATCAAATATGGATATCACAGTGTATATGTGAATATTATATGATCTGGTTTAACAACAAAGAATAAAAAAAGTTCACTTCATTAATGGTAAACGTCCCTGCGCCCAGTTGTATCTGTACAACTTTCATTGACAACAACTTCTCTATCCTCATTAATAAGATTTTTTTTAAACCATCCAGGCCAATCTTCTCTAGCATTGCATATAGAAAGCCACAAAATGTAATCTCTCCCTTACCTATGCTCCTCTCCAACATCACTAAAATCAGATTAGCTGGTCATTATCACATTGCTGTTTGTGGGAGCCTGCTATCCACAAGTTTGCTGCCATAGCTCCTGCATTACTACAGTGACTACAATTCAAAAACTGCCTATCTGGCTGCAGAGCACTTTGGCAAGCCCTGAGGTCGTGAAAGGTTCTACAGAAATGCAAGTTGCTCTTTCTTTCTATCTCTCTTATGCTTCTCATTCCTCAACTCTTAAGTTTGCCTCTCTCTGTCATTTTCTTTCCTTTTGAGTGCAAGGCAGGTGTTTTAACTAAGAAACAGCTCCACTAATAGTTGCCAGTAGGGTTGCCAACCCTCACATTGTCCAGGAGCCTCTCAACATGGATAATGGATCCCGTTCATGACCTGGACACTGGACCCCCTCACTATCAACCAGTTTCCCTTCTCCCCATCCCTTTACTCCATCTTGTCTTCCTATCTGATTCTCTCAAAGAGCTTCTATTTGCTTCCAAAATTTACCTCACATTCAAAAGGAATTAAAATAAAATGAGGAAAGAAACTGCGTCTGTTTGCCAGAGATGCACACAATTGGCAAAAACATTATCCAGTTGTCAGCGAAACACAGATGAGGTAATCATCTTCCCTTGGAAGGCAATTTCTTGCTTTGAAAACTGAAGTAAGATTACATGAAGAAAGACACTCTTAATTCCTCTCCCTCTGCTTGGAACTACACACATACTAAAAGTTTACAGAACACAAAAGAAAAGGATAAAATAGGAGAGTATTCAGTACAATTTTCTCTCTCAAGCACACAGACTCTTTTTTTAAAAAATAACCACGGATATTTTTCAAATAAAGCTTAAAAAATTTGTGCTGAAGTCTCTCTTCCAATACTTTTGTAAAACTTTAGTGAAACCACCAGAAGTTAAAAAGGGGAAGGGGGAAGATCCTCACTCCTGCAGACTCAATGGTGCCAATCCACCCTGGAAAATTTGGGATACCGCACATGCTCACACTCTGAAATCCAAATTCAGCTCACATAGCTTCACAGCTCTGAGCAAAAACATGAAGGCCAAACCCAGACTTCTGGGCGCGGCTGAAACCCTAAAGTAAAATTTTTAAATGAAGACATTAAAGAACACAAAAAGGTTATTATTTCAGAAGAATAATTGTGCTGATATGAAATATTGTTATTGATTAATTGGTTAAAGCCTTATGTTGGACAATAAAAACGTCAGTTACAGAACGGGGAAAAGAAATTCAAAGAACGTTGAGGGAACTGTGGAACACAATTGCACAGATTGCACATGACTACAAAGCTAATTTCCATTTTTCAATTTGGAAAGAGGATCTATAAAGGAATCGAGGAATGTGGGGATGGGGTGGAGAAGTGGAGTTGAGGGTGAGGGTCAGCCATGATCTTATTGAATGGCGCAGCAAGCTCGAGGGATGCAATGACTTGCTCCTGCTTCTTTTGTTAATAGGCACAAGAACAACAACAGTAAGTGAAGTGGTGCAGGAAAAAAAAAATGCACGCGGACGGAAGAGATGGGTGGTTACAGGAAAAACATTCTTTCTGCAATGCATTTTTTAAATTAGTTTTTCCCATCTTTTCAGGTTCATTCAAATTAAACTCAAAACAGGCAAATGGTGTGAGATATTACATTTTGACAAGAAAAATAAGGAAGTCACACATTATTTGGAAAATAGGATCAAAATGACATAGAAGGGCAAAGGGATCTGTGAGTACAAATGGACAAATCACTAGAAGTTGTGACAGAGCACAGTAAGGCCAAAACAAAAACAAACCAAGCACTGCGGTTTATCTTCAGAGGGACAAAATTGAAAAGTAGAGACGTTATTTTAAACCTTAATTAGACTACATTTGTGCACCCTCTACAAGATGCACTGCATGAACTCACCAAGCCTCGTTAGACCACACTTTCCAAACCCACAACCATTATCATCTAGAAGGACACATGGGGACACCACCATCTGCAAGTTTCCCTCCAAGCCACTCAGCATCCTGACTTGGACATATATCGCTATTCATTCACTGTCGCTGGGTCAAAATCCTGGAATTCTCTCCCTAACAGTGCTGTGGGTGGACCTACACCACATGGACTACAGTGGTTCAAGAAGGCAACTCTCCACCACTTTCTGAAAGGCAACTGGGGATGAGTAATAAATGCTGGCCTAGCCAGCGATGCCGGCATCCTATCAAGGAATTTTTTAAAAACCATGCATCGTTCTGGTCGCCATAAGGATATGGAGGTGCTACAGCGTATGCAAAAAAAATTGAGAAGGATAATAGCAGAACTGCAAGGTTATATTTATCAGGACAGGATGAACAAGCTGGGTTACTTTTCTTTTGAACACAGAAGGCTCAAGGTTGAGAGATGAGGAGTAACCTAATAGAAGTCCTAAAAATTAAGGAAGATTTTGATACAGCAGACCCAAGGACTGGGCCTGAGTTTTCCAAGGCCTGCAGAGCAAAGCTGGAAAATAATATATCAGGTCGGCTACCCAAACATTCCCAGCTCCAAGCACTCTTGCTGTAGGTGAGATAAACACAACAGATGCTATTCATCCAGCAGCGTCATATTGTAAATAGGTACATTAATGGACCAATGTGGGAACACTGATGGTGCTGTCGGGACCTTCCTGACAGCGAACAGATTTCCCGCCCCCCGACCCCCTGTAGAAACACACTCAGGGAAGCTTCTTGGTCAAACAAAATGAACTTAATCTACACAAGAGCCTCTGTGGCTGTTTATATCTAACCAGCCCCTCAAATAGCCCTCTTTCCCTAGGAAACCCCTCCCTAAAATTTATTCCCCTGCGCTAGCCACACATTGGTTGAATAAATTGCGTGACCTATACTCAGTTGAACAGGTCTTAAAATGACAGTCATCACATCCTCCACCGCTGAGACCAGAGTCCTGCAGGTAACTAGTGGTGGCCTTTAAGACATCATATCACTCACCGCAGCAGCATGGATCCACTGGAATGTGGCTTCAACAGCCTCGACCATAAGCTACCTTCAAGAGGGATCCCCCTGCACAATGATGGCCAGACATTTGTGGCCATAGCTGATTTTTAATGTTATAAACAGAGGGCGGCCCCACTTTGAGGTGCCCTTATGATCTCCTGCCTACTTCGACAACGCTTGCCTCTCCAACTGGGGCTGCCAGCCAGGCATCACTTTGGGTCCTCTTATTGGGTCTCCTGCTTTTCTGGTCTGCCCCATCCTTAATTGGACAGGAATCCCAGAGGCAGATTTATAATTGGCTGCCTCCAGGAAAATCGTGACCAATGTCCCGCCACGGTCAATTCTGGGTTCCTGACCGGGAATTGAGATCATAACCCAACTGGGATAAGTCAGCCAAATGTTTCCACTTGTGGAGGCTATCAATATAAGACAGTCGCCAAGAAATCCAATAGGAAATTCTTTACTGAGAATGTGTAACTCACTAACACAAGGAGTAATTTGGCTGAAAAGCATAGATGCATTTAAGAGAAGCTAGATAAACACCTGATGAAGTAAACAATAGAAAGATAAGATGCTGGGGGAAGACTGGGAGGAGGCTTGAGTGGAGCATCAACACTGGCACAGACTGATTGGCCGAATGATGTGTTTCTTGGGGTCTCGTGTAATTCTGTGCTAACCGTACAGGCTGATGTGCTATCAAACCATATAAGTTAATGCATCATAAACTGTATGGGGGATGGGGTTAGATCAATTGGTTAGATGGCTAACAACATATTAGTTCAGATTAATGCACAGGGTTCAATCTCTGTTCTGCCAGAGATAGGCTCATAAAACAATATTGTTGTTACATAAAATGATGTAGATTGAGATACCATTATGCTATATTTAAATTAATGCATAGACATGAAGAAAACTGCAGCTCCATTACCTTCCGTATATAAAAAAAAATCACTGCGGAGACCACTACTCAACAGGTATATGTAATAAATTAATTTCCTTAATCATTTAATCAAAATCCTTTTGTTGTGGATGGGAAGGGGGGAGGGAAGGAAAAAAAATCAGGAACTCATTACCTCATTGAGCAGCGATGTGAATCTATTAGCAGCTGAATGTTTATGTCTGCTCATCACCGTTTCCCTGGACATTTTTCCAGACAGAGGTAGCAGACTGTTTCTCGGTGCTGAGGGAGACGAATCACTGCAGTCAGCAGCCCCTTGCTGCCTCTTTGTTGGGGGTCTGAAGTCCGTTAATGGCAGTTTATGATGTGGCAGTCCAGGTTGGTCTGCAGCGCTGTAAAGCGTGCGATCGAGAATATCGCCCAGACTTTTGGATGGCCAACTGTCAAACTGACCTTCCACCTTCGGGCATGGGACAGGCCAAGCAACGGTGCTCAAACTGGCGGCTTTTCTCGTCTCAAAGTCCAGGCAATGCTGGTCAAACAGGTCATCCTGGACCCCGCTGCGCTTTGACCTTTTTTTCTTCTTCTGCTTCTTCACTCGGGAGAGCTCGTTGCAGTCAGTTACACATTCCCTGCTTGCTCCATCTGATTCCACGTCCCCTTCAGACTGGTACAGGACGCAGCTGCCCGAAATGGAGAGGGAGGAGGACTCTCCGACATCGCCGAGCCTGCCAGTTAGTGCGTTGGTTGAATAAGTCCTCTCACCGTTGGGACCGGTGCAGCTTGCTCCTTTGGTACTGTCGCTGTGATGGTTTCCATTATCCAGAAGGTACGGTACCACTTCTCCGCTGAAATCTTCCACTGAGGTCCCCCCTAGCGCTGAAATTCTGGCTGCGATCTCTTGGCACCCCTCCGCATCACTCTGCTTAGCAAATTCTTGTTGAAATGGCAGTTCCTCATTTTTCTTCTTCTTTCTCTTCAGATAAAGTTTGCTGCGGGGATAAGGAGAGCGACCCAGAGGGGCCTTGGCAGGGTCTACCGCACATTCTTCTTTCTGCGCTCTCACACATCCACAAGTGTTTCCCATTCTTTTCACAAAGAGCAGGAGGTAACCTTCTGGAGCAGAACCAGCCTCTTGCAAATGTTTTTTATCAAGTCAAAATCCTGGGCAGCAGACTTATCCATAATCCGAAATTGTTCTCTCTCTCTCTCTCCCTCTCTCCCTCTCCCCCCTTCTTTATCCTGTCTGTTTGTCTGTCTCCCTCTGTCTCCTTCACACACACTCTCTCTCCCTCTCTCTCTCTCTCCCTTTCTCTCACACTGGCTGTCTGTCTTTCTCCTCCACCCTCTCACCCTCTGGCTCCCTTTCTCCTTCACCACCTCTCCCTCTCTTTCTCTGTCGTTCTCCTTCACCCTCTCTCTCTCTAACTGGCTGTCTTTCTCTCACTCCCTCGATGCGCAGCCATTTTGCATTTGTGAAATGTTCATGCAGCCAATGATGGCATTTAGCCCAGAAAGGGCCTGTGTCTGATCAGTCCATAACCAACCATGGTTACAGCAGTGGAGAATGCTCGGAACTGAACTCATTCAGCATGTGTACAGCAGAAGCACCCAGCGACCTTGTTGAAACTTAGCAGAGACTCCACACCACAAGATAATAAACGGAAAACTCCCAGATTAGTCACAACTTGCTCCACTTAAAACTGCAACACCAAGTGAAGTAAGTTTAAGTAATGCTTAAGGAATCTGCAGCAACCTTTGAAATCATTAACCTATGTACATACTGAGAGCAAACAGCATTGTGCTAATGAAATACAGTTGGGTGGGGGAAGGGATATATGCCACCTTCGCCAACTCAAGACCCTCAGTGTAGAGAAAAATGTGCCCTAATATAACTAAGTTGTGATTTTAAAAAATCCTCCTTAAAACTTTTTAAAATTATGATTAACATTCCAGAATCCTAATTATAATGTTATCAGTCGTTTTCCAGCTGTATTGACACTTGCTGCGGTCAGGAAGCAACCGGACTTCAACTTTATTGCCCAGTCTGACTTATAATACGTACTTATATTACTTAAAGGGGAAGGACAGTCAACGGAGCAACATTTTTGGCTGAAAGCATTCTCCATCCTGCATAGAAACAGGTTCACAATTACTCTTTGCTGATTTGTTGTGTAAAAATTAACTTCTCTCCCAATAGGCTACACTGATAACAGCTCTGCTGGGAGAGTCCTGGAGAGACTCCATAAAAATTAACCACAGAGTGGCCCCAGAGACAGTCAGGCCCTGGGAATGCAAGCAACAGGCAGATGATGCAGGTTTCACATCGATGTGACCCCCCCACACCCAACCTCCCACAGCTCACAATCAGTTCCTGCATCTGGCAGAAATCCCCATTATTTGCCACACTGCTCACCACAAGGGAAATACATACAACCACCACCAGCAATACTGAGTGCCCCCGCCTCCCCCCCCACCGCCCAACATCATGACATGCCGCTCTGACCTGCTCCACCTCATGCTAACCCACATAACCATGGCAACCCACCCTATCATCATATGAGCCAAGCATGCTGACACTCAATACACTCAGGCACTCCCACCACACTGCCCTTTCATACCACTCCATCTCCCACTGATCCATCTCACTAATTTACCCCAGGCTCTCACAAAAGGCACTTATATAAATAAAAATATTTCTGTATTTTTCTTTCTGCCTTTCTTCCAAATGCAAGCTTCGTCCTAATAAGTCCATCACTGAAAAAGTAAAACAAAAGACTTGCATTTATATAGTGCCTTTCACAATCCAGATGACCCAAAGTGCTTTACAGCCAACGAAGTACTATCTTGCAGTGTAATCACTATCGTAATGTAGGAATATTGCTGCTGAAAGTTAATGGCAAAAGGAATGTCTCTATTTTGTAATTTCTTTTTGGAAAAATATACTTGATTCATAAAATATCTGGAAGAACATACCAAACCATTTCAAAATCACCATCACAAAGGTACAATCAGGTTCAACTTTTACAAAATGTATCACGAAGTGCATCAATACAATAAATGAATATTACAAACATTTGCAGACATGCATTTTGAGCTGTACAGCCCGAGGGGCTCTAAACAGTTCCCAGTTCCTTGGTGCACTGTGGCAGAAAGGTCACAGACAACAACCTTTCCCCACTGCGCCTTTGCGGCGGCTGCCCCAAGCTTTAGTGTGCCCCTCAGCACATAGTCCTGGACTTTGGAATGTACCAGTCTGCAACAGTCGGTTGGGGACAACTCTTTGCGCTGGAAGACCAACCAGATTCGGGCAGACCAAAGAGTGTCTTTCACCGAGTTGATGATCCTCCAGCTGCAGTTGATGTTTGTCTCGGTGTGTGTCCCTGGGAACAGCCCGTAGAGCACAGAGTCCTGTGTTACACAACTGCTCGGGATGAACCTCGACAGAAACCACTGCATCTCGCTCCAGACCTTCTTTGCAAAGGCACAATCTACAAGAAGGTGAACAACGGTCTCGTCCCCACCACAGCCACCTCGAGGGCAATGTGCCGAGGGGGTGAGACTCCTGGCGTGTAGGAAGGATCTGACGGGGAGGGCTTTTCTCACCACCAGCCAAGCTATGTCTTGGTGCTTGTTGGAAAGTTCTGGCGATGAGGCATTCTGCCAAATGACTTTGACAGTCTGCTCAGGGAACCATACCACAGGATCCACCCTCTCCTTTTCCCGCAGGGCTCTAATACGTTACATGCCAACCACTGCCTGATGGACTTGTGGTCAAAGCTGTTTCTCTGCATAAATTTTTCCACGAGGGACAGGTGTTACGGCATGGTCCAACCACTTGGAGCGTTCCGCGGCAGCGTGGCCAGACTCATCCTTCGCATCACCGGGGACAGGTAGAACCTCAGCACATAGTGACACTTGGTGTTTGCGTACTGAGGGTCTACGCACCACTTGATGCAGCCACACACAAAGGTGGCCATCAGTATGAGGGCGATGTAGGGCACGTTTCCCCCTTTATCAAGAGGCTTGTACATCGCGTCCCTGCAGACATGATTCATTTTCGACCTCTAGATAAAGCGAAAGATGGCCCGGGTGATCGCCATTGCGCAGGAGTGTGGAATGGGCCAGATCTGCGCCCCGTACAACAACAGCGAGAGTGCCTCCCACCTGATTACCAGGTTCTTACCCGCACATGCTCAGTTTCCTTTTCACCATAGGCACTTCCTCCTTCCAGTTTCTAACGCATACCAACCATAATTTGTGTTGTGTGGCAAATCTAACAATGAGGGAGGAAGTTCTGTGGACATGGGGATGAGCTCGATCTTAACCACCTTTTTAAAAAAAATCCCAACTGCGCTGCATCCAATTTAAACCTTAGAGTACGTTGACTGGTTCAGCAGCACTCTGCTTCTGTTGAACCAGCTGAATCACTCTATAAATAAATAATACTGCCAACTCTCGTTAGGTCTATTACTGGTGGGGGGCTCATCACATGACCTTCAGGCCCAGTCAAACAGACTCAATCTTCCATTTCCAATCTGAGCGTAACCAAGAAGGTAAAGCATTCAAAGGAAGTGATTGTGTTTTCAAAAAAATCATCATTTTTTGTTTAATTCCCTTATAATTTATACAAGCTAATGGTAACTGTGTCCTGGAGATTAATCGTTAATTCCTGGAGACAACCCTGGAGGATTGGCAACTTTAAATACAGCTTAAAACCAACAAATCTGCAGAGGCCAGATGTCTGAATTTGTCAATTTTTGTTAGAATGCGGGGAACAAAGTGCTTTTACTAGCACAATTTCGAATAGCAATGATATTTATTGAATTTCTATTAAAATCAGAGTGCACATTTTAGTGAAGAGAGGTCAGTTTGTCTCAGAAATAGATGTCTGCTTGTTTCGTTTCCCATTTTGCCTGGCAGGAATTTCTCATTTGGTGGTGCCAATTCAGTGCAGGGTGCAAGACTGCCAGCGCAATAATGCGGGCGCAAGAGTGGCCCTCTGAACCTGCAAGTGCCAGCCAACATTGCTCGCTGCACATTGCCATCCTGGACAAACTATCCCTTCATGTTTCCTTTAGCGGGTGAGGGCTTCAAGCTCTCCCACATCTATTACAGGTAGCAGCAACCTCATCCGCTACTATATTAACCCCTAATGATGGGCAAACTCTTAGTCCTAACTCAAACAGCACAGAATTTGCATTCCCCACTCAAGCCATACTGGTGACATGGAAGTACGAATGAATGTCACTTTGCACTGAATTACAGGTCGTTTAGTTATCCAGACTCCCGCTCACAGAGAACAGGCTCCAAATAATCCAAACCCAGAACTCAGATGAAGTTCAATGCAAAGGAGTGTGAGATGATTTATTTTGGCAGGAAGAATATGGAGAAGCAGTATAAAATAAAGGCAGGAGCTCAAAAGGGAGGTGCAGGAACAGAGGAACCTTAGTGTATGCGTACATAAGTCATTGAAGATAGCAGGGCAGGTTGAGAGAGCAGTTAATAAAGCAGATAGTATCTTAGGCTTTATTAATAGGTGCATTGAGTAAAGAGTAAGGAGGTCATGTTGAACTTGTATAAGACACTAGTGGGCCTCATCTGGAGAACTGCGTCCAGTTCTGGGCACCATACTTGAGGAAGGATGTGAAGACATTGGAGAGAGTACAGAGGAGATTCACAAGAATGATTCCTGGGATGAAGAACTGTAGCTATGAGGATAGATTAGAGAGGTTGGGACTGTTTTCCTTGGAGTAAAGAAGGCTGAGAGGAGACTTGATAGAGGTATTCAAGATCCTGAGGGATGTGGACAGGGTAAATAGTGAGAAACTGTTCCCAAGCAAGGAAGCTTCAAGAACTAGAGGGCACAGATTCAAAATAAGGGAGGGATGAGGTTTCCATTATTAAATTAAAAATTAAATTAAATTAAAAATAATAAAAACGTTTGGACAGAATTTTATCATCTATATGTTCAGGTGACCGATTCTGATGCGTGGAGATTTTTTTCTGGATTTCAAAATCTTTATTGATTGCTTTTAAATTCTCCAGCTCCCTGAGGCAGCTCTCTGTCTTCAGGGAGCTTTCGTTCCGAGCTCCCCCATGCCCACGCCCTCCTCCCGCCCCCACCCCGACATCACTGAGCATTTCAGCCGTTAATTGGCTGAGCCAGTGTGAAATCACGGTCAGGGACCAATCGTGGTCGGCAATCCGTTCTCCAGCTACTCCCGGGCCCGCCAATTGCGCGTGCTGCCAAACTAAAAGCTCTGCCTAGTAAGTTAGTAAGGGTGTTTAAGGGTATTTTTGGGCCAGTGAGATTCAAGGCAGCCAATAAATTTTTAAATGTGAAAGGAATGTAGCCTACCCTTATATGCTTTCTTACAGGAAAATGATCTTCATTGAGCACATTTTTTGTTTAGCACGCCGTTTTTTTATGAACACATTAGGAGTGCTAAATGACAATAGCTGTATCTCCAATATTAGTTTAAAGCTGTAGTTCTTTGATTAAATGCTCACACTGTAACTTGGAATCTCATTGAAGCCTGACACAAGGCTTCAACACAAGGTAGGGGAGGGTCACCTCACCTTATAGCTGTGTTTTTCTTGAATAAGCAGTGCCCTTTGTGTTATCTCCTCATAAACAATTTAAATATCCCATTTATGTATGAAGGTTGAAAATAAATAATATTTATATCATACCTTTCAAATCCTCAATTTCTGAAAGTTATTTACAGCCAATTGAGTGCTTTTTTTAAGTACAGCCATTCCTATGTAACAATGTACGCACAGCAAGATCCCACAATAATGACCAAGTTACCTTTTTTTTAAGGTTTTGGGTGAAGGATAAATATTGGCCATGGCAATGGGGTGAATCCTCCTGCCCTTCTTTAAAACAGTCACCGCCTGCGATCTTTTACATCCACCTTACAAGGCAGACAGGGTCTTGGCTTAATGTCTCATCTGAAAGGCGGTACCGCCAAAGATGCTGGGCACTTCCTGTACTGCACTGTATTGTCAGCCTAGATTTTGTGATCAAGTCTCTGCAGTGGAACTTCAACCCATAACCTTTGGACACAGAGGCGAGTTAGAGGGAGCAAGAATCAACTGCGCAAATGATGTTATTGCTGGGGAACAAGGCAGCTGCTGCTATGTTGTTTTGTTTAAATGAGAGATCACATAATATGTAATGGTTTTATTTTGGAATGATGGTAATCTAGACATTGCCACATTTAACAGCTTATGTCATGATTCCAAGCTATGCTACAATGAGTGATTCCCTCACCAATGGCATCCCATCTTAACCACTGAACCTTTTAGTCCTACTGGACTTGAGCACTAATGCTCCAGGTTTGTGAGGGCATCCAAAACTATGGGCTAAAATATAAGCTGGTCACCAATAAATCCATAAGAATTACCCAGAAAATGGTGAGAATATGGAACTCACTACCACGTGGAGTAGTTGAGGCAAACAGTATACATGCTTTTCAGGTAAATCTAGATAAACACTGCAGGGAGAAAATAATAGAAGGATATGATGATAGGGTGAAATGAAAAGGGTTGGAGGAGGTTTGTGTGGAGTATAAACACTGTCATCGACCAGTTGGGCTGAATGGGCTGTTTCTGTGCTCTAAAATACTCTGCACTTGGGTAATTCTACGTACAAGATCATCTCAGGGGAAGGTGATGGTGCACTAGTAATGTCACTGGGCTAGTAAGCAGGCCAACGCTCAGGGGACACAGGTTCGAATCCTACCAAGGCAGCTGGTGGAATTTAAATTCAGTGAATGGGCGTGGAATATAAAGTAATGGTGACCATGAAACTATCAATTGTCATAAAAACCCATCTGGTTCACTAATGCCCTTTAGGGAAGGAAATCTGTCATCCTTACCCTGTCTGGCCTACATGTGACTTCAGGCTCACAGCAATATGGTTAACTTGTAACTGCCCTCTGAAATGGCTCAGTGAGCCACTTAGTTCAAGGGCAACTAGGGATGGGTAACAAATGCTGGCTTTAGCAGTGATTCCGATATCCCATGAAAGAATAAAGAAAGCTGCAGCACCCATATTTACACATTCAGACTGTCATTATTGGTTTGCTTACATTTCCACTAACTAGCATTACCTAAACCAATTACAATCCCGCTACTCCTTGAAGATAGTATTGAAGGTTTAGGGAGGCGATTTTATTCCTCTTCGAACAGTGACAGAGCACTCAGGTGCATTCGTTATTTTTAGAAACCTTCAAAGCTACAATAAATCCAGTTCAACACCACTAGGCCTGAACACATGACACAAAAAGGTAGAAAAGGAGTTACAGACAGCCCCTGAGAACATGTTGTGGTCACTTTGCAAAACAGGAAATTAATTTTGCATCTCTACCTTCATTTGATAGCCTGATTTAAAATGGTTACCCATCTGGCCTTGGTTAAGGAAGAGATAAAATAAACTTCTCAAAGCTAACTTTATCAATGGTAAAAAGAACACATATAATTACATTATTTTGCATTTATATAGTGCCTTAAACCTAGTAAAATACTCCACGATGCTTCACAGGAGTGTTATCAAAAAAAGATTGACACCAAACCAGATAAGGAGAAATTTACATAAGTGACCAAACACTTGGGGACAGAGGTTACTTTTAAGGAGCATCTTAAAAGTTTGCTGATGATTGACATTTGCAACTCCTCAGATAATGAAGCAGTCAATGTCCCCATGCAACAAGACCTGGTCAAGACTCAGGCTTGGACTGATAATTGGCAAGTAACATTCACACCAAACAAGTGGCAAGCAATGACCATTTCCAACAACTGGGAATCCAACCAATCTCCCTTGGATGTTCAACTTCATTATCATCACTGAATCCCCCACCATCAACATCCTGGGGGCTCATGACTCTCCAAAACCTATCCACATCTACAAGACACAAGTCAGGAGTGTGTTGGAATACTCTCCATTTGCCTGGATGAACATGGCTCCAATAACACTCAAGAAGTTCGTCATCCAGGGCAAAGCAGCCTGCTTAATTGGCACCCCATCCTCTAGCTTGAACATTCACTCTCTCTATATCTGGCACAGAGTGGCAGCAGTGTATACTATCTACAAGATGCACTCAGCAACATGCCCGGGCTTCTCCAAAAGCACCTTCCAAACCCACGACCTCTACCACCTAGTAAGACAAGGGCAGCAGATGCATAGGAACACCACCACCTGCAAGTTTCCCTCCAAGTCACACACCATCCTGAACTGGAATTATTATCACTTCCTTTGCTATCACTGGGTCAAAATCCTAGAACTCCCTACCGATCAGCACTACAGTTGTACCTTTAGCACACTGACTGCTGCAGTTCAAGGAGGTGACTTGCCACCATCTTCTCAAGGAAAATCAAGGATGGACAATAAATGCCTTGTTAGCACACCCACAACCCATTACAAATAAAGAAAAGGTCAATTGTAAAGGTAACAAAGAGTTTCTACAGCAGCTGAGCTGGGCCACTATAAAAAATGTAAGAATTAGGAGCTGCAGTACACCATTTGGCCCACTGAGCCTGCTTTGCCATTTAATAAGATCATGGCTGAATCTCAACCTTGGCTCCACTTCCTGACATCCCTTGTTTCACTTCGAATCCGAAAGACCTATTAATCTGAACCTTAAATATACTCTGGGGGTGCAGAATTCCAAAGATTCAGAATTCTTTGAGTGAAAAAATTTCTCCTCATCTCAGCTCTAAATGGCCAACCCCTTATTCTGGCACTGTGATTCCATGTTCTAGACTTCAGTGAGGGACCTCGCAACATCAAACCCTCACTGAATCTTCTGTTTCAATGAGCTCACCTCTCACTTCTCATGGTAAATAGTTTATCAAATCATTGACCAGTTAGTAAATTCCTTCACAGTTCATTATCAGAATAAAACTAAAGATGCCAAAAACTGATATTCAGCTCTCGAGTTACTGAGTATCCCTGAACAGCACTTCTTCCACTAATCCCTTATTTCCTCCTTCACACTCATGGCTGATGCGATGATAAACTCTGCCCACGTAAGGAAGCCAGGGCCAAAGCCAGGAACATGGACAAAGTTCTTGACAGAAAATGTACTTCCTCAATTTATACAGCAATCCCTGCATCAGGCCAGTGACTACTGTAGCCATGAGTTGGAGTAACTGGGTGTTTACTAGCTGCGCTTGAGAATGGAAGGGTCAAGGTTATAGGGCAGGAGGAAAGATGGGGAAATACAAACCAGTACTGGATTCATAAACCATTAACAAAGATTCAGGGGAGATCCGGACTTAATGTACAGTTTCAGCCAAGTGCAATTACCCCATGCTTGGCTTATTCATGCTAGGCTTTTGTTCATGTTTAGTCAGTTGATGATATCCACTTTACTCACAAAGCAGTAGATTTCCCACCCCCACAAACTCAGCTACATTGTAGGTCTGGAAACAAGCTTTTCCACTCTTTGCTCAAATGGGGAGCTGAAAAGAAAACTGACCACATGGAAGGCAACAATGGCAACTATGACCTTGAAACAGAAAGTGGAGAAAATACACAATCGGTCAGACAGCAACTGTCGAGACAGACAGAGTTAACCTTTCAGGTCAATAACCTTTGGTCAGAACATAGTTTTGGCAACTATGAGTGAAACTTTACATTTCACCACCCCCCAACACCTCCACCTGGGGAGAGGGCAGGCAGGCACAGCCATGTCTGACACCTTCTGCACCTATGCTGCTATTTTAGCAGTGGCAGGGTTACTTCAGGTGGCCCATATGCCCGTGGGCCAATTGAGGCCCTTAAGTGTCCAATTAAGGGCCTCCTCTGACCACTGCTGATATAGGCCTCTTGCCCTGCCATGCCCAAGCTGGTCCCCCATGCCACATGCAGAACCCACCACCTGCCCACCCCCTTACCAGGGCCTACCAGCCTGGTCCCGGCAAAACACAGGGCTGAACTCAATGTCCGACTCCATGGCTCCTCATCCTGCAGTCCCTGCAGTGGCCACTGCTCCTGGTGGCATTGCTGTGATGAGAGAACTCCTGGCCATTTAAATTGACCAGCAGCTCCCAGAACCTGCTCACTCAGATTGGTTGACCAGCTTTAAATTGATATCCCTACAAATTTGCCCTGAGGTAGTGAAAGGTGCTATATAAATGGAAGCTTTTTGTTTTACATGCATGCTTAGGTACCCAAGAAATGCATGCGGTAATAAATCAAAAAACCTCAAATCAAACAGAGTCATGAAGACATTCTGTACTTTAACGCAAATACTGAGTGACGTCTCTTGTGTCTGTGTGACATATATTTAAGCACTCAGAGCTTTTATGAGCCAAAGCACATCTTTCCTACCCACTGGATGGAATATATATATAATCAATGGATAATACCTTACTGTCACATCCTAATCCCAGCATAAAATTATCAAATGTTTATTTTGGATCCACTGCAAAGCCATGCCTGTGTGTTGCAGTCCATTTTAGAATTCTAAACGCTATAAATTTGCAGAAATACAATATATTTGCTTCAGATTAAACTGCTGGGTGAGCACAGATCTCCTGGAGTCTCAGTAGATAATTGCACCTCATGACACCGAATGACCATCTCTAAAGTCACCTAATTTTAACCTGGGGGAGGCTGAGCGCAAGTTAAATAAGCAATAGGTTCTCGGTGTCCAAACTTGAGGTAGAAAAGAAAACAAGCTTCCTACTCCAAATTCTTTTTCCGTGACTCCTGCAGGGGGTGTCTAACTGCAGGATGTGGCGAGGAACTGACAGTAGGAATAAACTAGTCATTTTCAGGTTGACAAACTCTTACTTAAACTTTAACTCTTGGATACTTTAAATCTTCAAAAACTTTAAGTCTTCTTAAATCTCTCTTCATCTGTCTCTTCCACCCTCAGCTCCACCAATTGCAAGGAGCTCAAGGACTTGGTCATTAAGATCAAGGCCAGCTGCTTATACTGCTTCTCTCCCTTTCACTAGCCCACCTGGCCAAATTTCCTCAGCATTTCTTCACCTGAGCCTTCAACTCACATCTTTCTCCAGTTTCTTTCCAATTCCCCCACAAGCCCTCTCCGAGCTTATTTTGTCCACGAGACCCACCTCCTGCTCCCTTGAGCCTCTTCCCATGAGGCTACTGACCACCAAAGCTCCCCTCCTGGCTCCCATTAGCTAATATTATTAAGAGTTCTCTCCCTTCAGGTATTGTCTTTATCTCTTTAAACCCATCTCCTCAAAAAAACTTCAACCTCACTATCCTTGCAAACTACCAGTGGCAGCCTTCTGCCACCCTCAATCATTTGTGCCGTGCTGAGCTAGGCATTGGCTGATGTGGCTCAGGAGTCCCACTCTGGCATGGCAGTCTCTGCCACATTTGCTGCAGAAGGTTGAGAACGTGCAAGTATCACTGGCCTCTGTTTTCTCTGGGTCCTCTTCTCGGCCAGTTGAGCTTTTTGTTTCTGCTCACCTCTTCCAATGTCCTTCTAAACAGTCAGCCTCCAGAGGTCATGGCTGTCAACAACCCTCTCCCAGATATCAAGGTCCATGTCTGCCATTTTCATATCGCGCTTGCAGGTGTCCTTGTAGGGGAGGAATGGATGGCTAGGTAGTCCAGGACAAAGCAGCCCGCTTAATTGGCACCCCATCTACAACCATTCACTCCGTCCACCAATGACGAACAGTAGCAGCAGTGTGTACCATCTACAAGATGCACTGCAGGGACTCACCAAGACTCCTTAGACAGCATCTTCCAAACCCATGACTGCTACCATCTGGTAGGACAAGGGCAAAAGATACATGGGAACACAGCCACCTGGAAGTTCCCCCCAAGTCATTTACCATCCTGACTTGGAAATATATCGCCATTCTTTCACTGTCTCTGGGTCAAAATCCTGGAACTCCCTCCCTAACAGCACTGTGGATGTACCTACACCACATGGACTGCAGCAGTTCCAGAAGGCAGCTCATCGCCACCTTCTCAAGGGCAATTGGGATGGGCAATAAATGCTACCCTAGCCAGCAACATCCACATCCCGTGAATGAATGAATAAAAAAAAACTCGCAAAGCCATCACACATTCACTGGCATCTCATTCACTGCCAGCTCAAGGAACATCACCACCCATTCTCTCACACACCATCACATATCCATCTGACCTCAGCTCCTCTGGAGGCTGCCTCCTCAGCCCTCACCATATTGAGGCCACTTGCACAGATCAACATGTATCCCCACACACTCCCTGGGATACCCCCAAGCAAGCCATAGCTCTACAGCCATTGAAAAGCCATCTGTGCCTTAGGGCTGGTCTGATAGGTAGAGACCTGCCCATAAACCTCCCTAAAAGCAATGTGGTGCTGCCTGCGAAGCCTGGAGCTGATGACTGCCAATGTTGCCTAAAGCAAGGTAGGCAAACGAACCTCAAAGTCCCAAGTGAAGTCCCAGGTGCAACAATAGTTTACTAGACTAATCCCTGTCTCAGACAGGAAGAGAGGATTTTCCTAAGAGCAGAGATTGAGTAGAATAGGCAGGGCCCAGGAGAGGGTGGGATGCAGGCGGTGCCAAACACCGAGGCCCTGTGGGGGCCCAGGCTCAGTGTTTCAAACAGAGTTTTATGTCATCCTTCAAATGAGCTTCAGACCTGAAAGGCTGGCTTTAAAAACAATATCACAGCCTTCAGCTTGATGGTTCAAATTTTCTCAGCCTGTCTTTCAGGTCAGTTCCACCAAGTTGCTGCACTGCTTTGGGCAGCTTCATGGTTTTGATGGAGAAAAAGAAAAAAATTAACGTTTCAAGTCCATAGGACTCTTTTTCAGAGTAATATGGACTCAAAACTTTAACTCTGTTTTTATTCTCCACAGATGCTGTTAGACCTGCTGAGTTTTTCCAGCATTTTCTGTTTTTGTTTCAGATTTTCAGCATCCACAGTATTTTGCTTTTACATTCGTGGTTTTGAAGATTTTTTTAATCCCACCAGAAAACCACGAAGCTTCCTGAAGGTCAGCAGCAACGCGGTAACTGAGAGTGTTCTTGGTTGAAAAATAGTAAACTGAATCTCTAACTATTTTAGAGCCAATTGGATGTTCTGAGAGTGGGGGGTTGGGGAGGTAGTGTAGGGGAGAGAGGTAGAGAGTGTTGGAGGAATCGGGGGGAAGTTAGGGGTGGGTGCCACTGTTAAGGTTTAGTAATTGGTGAATCCTGAAAGGGGAAAAACATCAAGCAAGATTGAGGTGGAGGGTCAAGTGGCGGTGGGGGTAATAAGGGGCCCGGAAAGAAGACAAGCACTAGGGCCCATGAATTCTCTCCCTGGTCCTGAGAATAGATCTAAACTCCCTGGAGTTTGGAAGAATGACTGATTATCTCAAAGAAACATAAAATATTCCGAGAGGATAGATGCTGAGAAATGGCTAAAAAACTTGGGATCACAGGGTCAGGATAAGGGGACGGCTATTGAGGAGTGAGATGAGCAGAAATTTCTTCACTCAAATGGTTGTCAGTCTTTGGAATTCTCTACCCCTAAGAGAATAGGGTAGTTGGGTATATGCAAGGCTAAGATCAATGCCAGCCCACTCCAAGGGCACTCATGTTGTCTCCGACACCCCACCCTTTTCTCCATAGCCCTGCAATTCTTTTTTCTTCAGATAATTGTCCAATTCTCTTTTATAAGTCAAGATTGAATCTACCTCCATAAGCCTCAAGCAGTGCATTCCAGATCTTAACCACTTGCTGCGTAAATGTTTTCCCTGCTGTCACCATTGTTTCATTTGCCAATTCTCTTAAATCTGTGCCTTCTGGTTTTCAATCTTTCCACCAATGGGAACTGTTTCTCCCTATCAACTCTGTCCAGACCCCTCTACATTTTGAATATCTCCATCAAATCTACTGTCAGTCTTCTCTTCTCCAAGAAGAACGCTCCAACTTCTCTTATCTATCCACATAACAGAAGCTCCTGATCCCAGGGACGATTCTCATGAATCTTTTATGCGCTTTCTATCATGCCTTCACATCCTCCCTAAAGTGTGGTGCCCAGAACTGGACAATACTCCAGTTGAGGCCAAATCAGTGTTTTAAACAAGTTTAACATAAGTTCCCTGCTTTTGTACTCTATGCCCCTACTTATAAAGCTAAGGATCCCATATGCTTTGTTGACCACTTTCTCAACCAGCCACCTTCAATGATTTGTGCACATATACCATTAGGTCCTGCATCCCCTTTAGAATTGTATCCTTTATTTTATATTGCCTTTCCTTGTTCTTCCTACAGGTACAGTGTCTCAAAGATGGCAACCTTGGGACCAAGTCCGTGCCGGATTTCGGATCTTACTAGTTTTTGGGTCAGGCTGTTCGGTCGGATCAGGGGTCACTCAGAGCATGGGAAAAGATAGGCGCATGAAGCCATTAGCTAGTCAGCGAGCCATCACACGAATGCAGCACCTATGCCATATAAGCAGTTGAGTTATTTCATTCATCTAATAATAATAAAAAAATCATGCATGGCTGCTTAAAAAGTTTAATTTTGGATAGCCAGATTTGAGACACTGTACCTGTACCAAAATGAATGACGTCACACATCTCGGAATTAAATTTCATCTGACATAGGCCCACCCATTCCACCAGCTTATTTATGTCCTATTAGAGTTTCATTATCCCCTTTACAGGTCACAATACTTTCAAGATTTGTGTCATCTGCAAATTTTGAAACTGTGCCTTGCACACAAAAATCTAGGTCATTAATAGATATCAGGAAAAGCAGGGATCCTAACACTGACCCCTAGGGAACCCCACTGTACACCTTCCCCAGAATGAAAACAACTGTTTACCACTACTGTTTCCGGTCATTCAGCCAGTTTTGTATCCATGCTTTTATTCCATGGGTTCTAACTTTTCTGGCAAACCTGTCATGTGGCACTTTATCAATGACTTTTGGAAGTTTACGTACACCATAAAAGCAGAAGAGTCTCATAAAACGTTTCTGTTACCTCAAAAAACTCCAGCAAGTTAGCTAAACACGATTTGCCCTAAACAAATCCAGGCTGGCTTTCCTTAATTAACCCACATCTGGCCAAGTGACTGTCAGTTATGTCCCAAATTCTTTTTTCAAAAGCTTTTACCACCACTTGGGTTAAACTAACTTCTACGTAGTTACTTGATTTATCCCAATCACCCATTTTGTACAAGAGTTTGCAATTCTCTAGTCCTCTGGTACTACCCCTGTGTCTAAGGAGGATTGTAAGATTATGGCCAGTGCATCTGCAATTTCCACCCTTACTTTCCTTATTATTCTTGGGTGCATCTCATCCAATCCTGGCAACTTATCAACTTTAAGTGCTGTCAGCCAATTTAATACCTCTTCTATCAATTTTTAGTTCATCCAGTGTCTCAACTACCTCCTCTTTTATTATAACTTTGCAGCATCTTCTTCCTTGATAAAGACAGATGCAATATACTAATACCGAAGCTATGCCCTCTGGCTACACATGCAAATTCCCTTTAAGGTCCCTAATTGACCCCACTCCTCTTTTTACCATCCTTTTACTATCTATATGCCTATAGAAGACTTTTGTATTCCTTTTTATGTTAGCTGCCAGTATTTTCTTATACTCCCTCTTCTTTTCTCATGTTTTTTCACATCTCTTCTGAACCCTTTATTTGAGCCTGGTTCTCAATTGTATTATCCACCTCACATCTGTCAGATTCAGTCTTTTTCTGCTTCATCTTACTCTCTATCTCTTTCCCCCTCGGGGGAATGTACCTCCACTGTGCTTGAACTATTTCCTCTTTACCCATTGTTCCTTTACAGTTTTGCCTACCAATCTTCGATTTCAATTTACCTGGGCTAGATCAATTCTCACTCCATTGAAGTTGGACCTCTCCCAATTAATTATTTTCATCCTGGCTTTCTCTTTGTCCATTTACATTGCCAAGCTACCATGTCCCTAAAAGTTCCCTGACTCACACTTGATTCACTTGACCCACCTCATTCCCCAGAGCCAGGTCCAGCAATGCCTCCCTTTTTTGCCAGGAGGTAAACTGATATCAAAAGATTCTCCTGAACAGGCTCTAGAAACTCCTGCTCCTCTCTACCCTTTGCACAATTACTATCACAATCTATTTTAGGATTAATAAAGTCCCCCATGATAATTACTCTACAATTCTTGCATTTCTCTGTAATTTCCTTGCAAACTTGCTCCTTTATATCTTTCTCACTAGTTGGTGGTTTATAGAATATACTGAGCAATGTGATGGTACCTCTACTGTTTCTTAGCTCTAACCAAATAGATTCTGTCTTTGACCTCTCTAGGACATCCTCTCTCTAGAGCACTGTAATGTTCTCCTTAATCAATATTGCTACTCCTCATCCCTTCCTTCTGTCCTTATCTTTCCTGAACACCTTGTATCTAGAGATATTTAATGCACTGTCTGGTCCGCTTATGAAGCAGGCCTGCATTAATTGCTACAATATCATAATTTTATGTGGTTATCTTTGCCTGAAGCTCACCAACCTCATTTGCCACACTCTGTGAATTCACATCCATGCACAGTAGCCCTAATCTAGACCTTATTACATTCCCTCTTACTCTGACTGCATTTAATACACTACTATTTCTTACCCTATTGCCATCGGAGCACCTTGTTTTGCCTCCTCTCATGTTACCTCCTGGTTCCCATCTCCCTGCCAAGTTAGTTTAAGCCCCCTGCAATAGCACTAGTAAATCGCCCAACAAAGGCAATGGTCCCAGCTTTGTTCAGGAGCAAAACAAAAACAAAAATACCTGGAAAAACTCAGCAGGTCTGACAGCATCTGCAGAGAGGAATACAGTTAACGTTTCGAGTCAGTATGACTCTTCAACAGAACTAAGGAAAAATAGAAAAGAGGTGAAATATAACCTGGTGTACGGGTGAGTTGGGGGGGGGGGGGGGGACAGGTAGAGCTGGATAGAGGGCCAGTGATGGGTGGAGATTGCCAAAAGATGTCACAGACAAAAGGACAAAGAGGTGTTGACAGTGGTGATATTAGCTAAGAAATGTGCTAATGATGACATTAAGGGTAGAAAGCAGGACAAGCTAGGTACAGATAGCCCTAGTGGCGGTGGGGTGGGGGGAAAGGATCGAAATAGGCTAAAAGGTAGAGATAAAAAAATGGATGGAAATACATTTAAAATAACAGAAATAGGTGGGAAAAGAGAAATATATATAAATAATTGGAAAAGGGGGGATCGGAAAGGGGGTGCAGATGGAGGAGAGAGTTCATGATCTAAAGTTGTTGACCTCAATATTCATCCGGAAGGCTGTAAAGTGCCTAGATGGAAGATGAGGTGCTGTTCCTCTAGTTTGCATTGAGCTTCACTGGAACAATGCAGCAGGCCAAAAACAGACATGTGGGCATGAGAGCAGGGTGGAGTGTTGAAATGGCAAGCGACAGGGAGGTCTGGGTCATGCTTGCGGACAGACCGAAGGTGTTCCGCGAAGCGGTCACCCAGTCTGCGTTTGGTCTCTCCAATGTAGAAGAAACCGCATTGGGAGCAGCGAATGCAGTAGACTAAATTGAGGGAAGTGCAAGTGAAATGCTGCTTCACTTGAGAGGAGTGTTTGGGCCCTTGGACGGTGAGGAAGGGGAAAGTAAAGGGGCAGGTGTTGCACCTTTTGCAGTTGCATGGGAAGGTGCCATGGGAGGGGGTTGAGGAGTAGGGAATGATGGAGGAGTGGACCAGGGTGTCCCTGAGGGAATGTTCCCTGCGGAATGCTGCCAGAGGAGGTAAAGGGAAGATGTGTTTGGTGGTGGCATCATGCTAGAGTTGGCGGAAATGGCGGAGGATGATCCTTTGAATGCGGAGGCTGTTGGGGTGATAAGTGAGGACAAGGGGGACCCTATCATGGTTCTGGGAGAGAGAGGAAGGTGTGAGGGCAGATGCGTGGGAGATGGGCCGGACACGGTTGAGGGCCCTGTCAACCACTGTGGGTGGAAAACCTCGGTTAAGGAAGAAGGAAGACAAGTCAGAGGAACTGTTTTTGAAAGTGGCATTATCAGAACAGATGTGACAGAGGCGAAGGAACTGAGAGAATGGGATGGCGTCCTTACAGGAAGCGGGGTTTGAGGAGCTGTAGTCAAGGTAGCTGTGGGAATCGGTAGGCTTGCAAGGAATATTGGTGGACAGTTTATCACCAGGAATGGAGACAGAGAGGTCAGGGAAGGGAAGGGAAGTGTCAGAGATGAACGATGTGAAAATGATGGAGGGGTGGAAATTGGAAGCAAAATTAATAAATTTTTCCAGTTCCAGACAAGAGCATGAAGCAGCACCGAAGCAGTCATCGATGTACCGGAGAAAGAGTTGTGGGAGGGGGCCGGAGTAGGACTGGAACTAGGAATGTTCCATACCCCATAAAGAGACAGGCATAACTGGGGCCCATGCACGTACCCATAACCACACCTTTTATTAGAAAGAAGTGAGAGGAGTTTAAAGAGAAATTGCTCAGTGAGAGAACAAGTTCAGCCAGATGGAGGAGAGTAGTGGTGGATGGGGATTGTTCGGGCCTCTATTTAAGGAAGAGGCGGAGAGGCCTCAGACCATCCCGGTGGGGGATGGAGGCGTAGAGGGATTGGACGTCCATGGTGAAGAGGCGGTGGTTGGGGCCAGGGAACTGGAAATTGTTGATATGATGTAGGGTGTCAGAGGAATCGCAGATGTAGGTGGGAAGAGACTGGACAAGGGGAGAGAGAATGGAGTCAAGATGGCAAGATATGAATTCCATGGGGCAGGAACATGCTGACACAATCGGTCTGCCAGGACAGTCCTGTTTGTGGATTTTGGGTAGAAGGTAGAAGCCAAGGTTGGGAGACTATGAGGTTGGAAGCTGTGGGAGGAAGATCTCCAGAGGAGATGAGGTCAGTGACAGTCCTAGAAACAATGGCTTGATGTTCAGTAGTGGGGTCATGGTCCAGAGGGAGGTAGGAGGAAGTGTCTGTGAGTTGACGCTCAGCCTTTGTGAGGTAAAGGTCAGTGCACCAGACAATGACAGCACCACCCTTGTCAGTAGGTTTGATGACTATGTCAGGGTTGGACCTGAGAGAACGGAGTGCAGCAAGTTCAGAGAGAGACAGGTTAGAGTGGGTGTGAGGAGCAGAGAAATTGAGATGACTAACGTCACACCAACAGTTCTCAATGAAAAGATCAAGAGCAGGTAAGAATCCAGAGGCGAGGTTCCAGGTGGAGGGAGAATATTGGAGGCGGGTAAAAGGATCTGTTGAACAGGGAGAGGACTCCTGCCCAAAGAAGTGAGCACGGAGACAAAGGCGGGGGAAGAAGAGTTCAGCATCGTGCTTCCGACTAGGCACTTTACAGCCTTCCGGACTGAATATTGTGTTCAACAACTTTAGATCATGAACTCTCTCCTCCATCCACACCCCCTTTCCGATCCCCTTTTTCCAATTATTTATATATATTTCTCTTTTCCCACCTATTTCCGTTATTTTAAATGTATTTCCGTCCATTGTTTTATCTCTACCTTTTAGCCTATTTCGATCCCTTCCCCCCACCCCATCGCCACTAGGGCTATCTGTACCTTGCTCATCCTGCTTTCTACCCTTAATGTCACCATTAGCACATTTCTTAGCTAATATCACCACTGTCAACACCTCTTTGTCCTTTTGTCTATGACATCTTTTGGCTATCTCCACCTATCACTGGCCCTCTATCCAGCTCTACCTGTCCCACCCTCCCTGTAAACCAGCTTATATTTCACCACTTTTCTATTTTTCCTTAGTTCTGTTGAAGAGTCATACTGACTCAAAACATTAACTGTATTCCTCTCTGCAGATGCTGTCAGACCTGCTGAGTTTTTCCAGGTATTTTTGTTTTTGTTTTGGATTTCCAGCATCCGCAGTTTTTTGCTTTTATTTCTTGTTCAGGAGCAACCTGTTTCACTTGTACAGGTTCTATCTCCCCCAGAATCAGTTCCAAAGTCCCATGAATCTAAAGCCCTCCCTCTTACACCATCTCTCCAGCCAACATTCAGCTTGTCTATCTGAACTCATTAGCACATGGTATTGGGAGTAATCCAGAGATGACTACTTTTGAGGCCCTGTTTGCTAGTCTCTTCCCTAGTTCCCTAAACTCTGCCTGCACGGCCTCATCCCTCTTTCTACCCATGTTGTTGGTACCATTGTAGACTACAACCACTGGTTGTTCACTCTCCTCCTCAGTCATCTTTTATTCTGGTATCAGGGAGGCAACATACCATTCTGGGTTCATGTTTACAGCCATGGAAACACCTGTCTGTTCCCCTAACTATCGAATCTCCCATCTTAATGTCTTTGCCCCAACTCCTCAAGATGAAGCATAATAAAATACATCACAAGAAAATTCAGAACAGTGGCAACAATCTCCAAATATTAAACTACAGAGCAGGAAAAGCTGTAACCCCAGTGAATTCCATAGAGGTTCTGCATTTTACTGTATTAAATTGAAAGGATGCTCATAAGCTGCTGACACAGGATCTTTATAAGCATTGGAGAATCTGTGGTGACTCCAAATCAAAGCAGCTCTCTGACCATTCACCATTCATTTGACTCTTCTTGGCCTCCACCTATCACTGGCCCCCTATCAAGCTCTACCTGTCCCACCCCTCTCTACCAGCTTATATTTCACCTCATTTCTATGTTTCTTAGTTCTGATGAAGAGTCATACGGACTCGAAACATCAACTCTCCGCAGATGCTGTCAGACCTGCTGAATTTTTCCAGGTATTTTTGTTTTTGTTCTAGGTTTCCAGCATCCACAGTATTTTGCTTTTATCTTTGACTATTCATGACAATTGATTTTATTTTAAAGCTAAATTCTGATCAGGAGATCGCAGAGAATGGTGTGGGGATGGGTGCAGAAAGAGAGAGAAGGTATAGAAAAGAAAATGGTGTTAAGATAAATGATGTTCAGCAGTTGGTTATTGTTTCCAATTAATGATTAAGGTGGTCATTAATTCTAGAATCATAAAAACACAGGAAGAAGCCATTCAACCTATTATGCCTGTGCTGTCTCTTTGAAAGAACTCTGATTAGTCCCACTCCCTAGACTTACCCCATTACCCTGTAATTTTTCCCCCCTTCAAATGGATAGCAAATTCCCTTTAGAAAGTTAAGATTGAATTTGCTTCCATCGCTCCATCAGACAGTGCATTCCAGGTCACTGCATAAAGGGCATTCAAAAATCCTGCTTCGAAAGCCTGACTGACTAATTTCACAATTCAATACCAACAAGACCATGGTCTCAAAACAGGTCACTACCTGAAAACTCTCCATAAAAGGGGGTTTGGAGGAAAACACAAAACACTGGGCATTACTGTTATATTTTAGAAAGCTGGTTGGAGAAGGATAGAACTGGAACCAAGCTTGGCATTTTTTTATATGTATTTGCCACGTTACATAATGCAAGCATACGCTCCTAACCCAACAACCATAGTTTTAGTCTGTGTCCATTTATAGGTATTCAACTGAATCACCAGATGCTGCTCACCATCTGTATACAATTAAACCCAATTAATATAAAATAACTACATCAAACTTTTTTTAAATAAAAACTGGTAATACATTCCTTGGGCAGAATTTTTCTGTCAGTGAGCTGGGGGCGAGGCCCGCTCGCCGACATGAAAATGACACAAGATGACGTCAGGGGGAACCCCCCGATGTCATCTGCCCCATTTAAATATTCAGAAAGGCGGGGGCACAGTGCGATCAGCTGTCCGCCAGCCAACCTGTCAATGGCCAATTGAGGCCATTGACAAGGTAGTTAAATTAATTAAAGGCCCTGCCTTAAGGTTGGTGGACAGGCCAGGAGCCCCAGCGGTCTTCTGAAAAAACATGAAACCTCATCCACCGGAGGGATGAGGTTTCATGTCTGTTTTTAAGAAGTTTAAGAAAGTTTCTGTGATATTTATTAATATGTCCCATCTCATGTGACATTGTCACATGAGGGGAATATGTTAATTTTTTTATTATTCTATTTTTGATATTTATAACACTGTCAGCTCTCTCCTTGAGGCAGCACTTAGTCTCAGGGAGATGTGCGCTCTTTCGTGCACATGCGCAAAAGAGCACACTCTGGCAGTTGGGGAATCGGGAAGCATAGCGCTTCCCGTCGGTCAGCCCACTGGGCGGGCCTCAATTGTGGCGTGGCCCATTTCGGCAGCAACGATCGGCTGCCTGCCCACCGCTGAGCCAGTGGGGCCCACCTGCCCATCAAGGGCAAAATTCTGCCCCTTGTGTCTATTTTATTCCAGTCCAAATATGGATCACATCCATTTCACAAAACAAATATGTCAAATACTAATCATGAAAATGCAACCCAATCACCATCCTGATGCTGTTCAAAATCCTCGACTAGGAAACCTAACATAACACGCAGAATACAGCAACTTAAAAAAGAACAAGTTTTCCAGCAATACTTCCAGCAATCAATGCTGGAAGTTAAATTGAGCCAGCACAAACATATTGAAGAGAAAAATAAGAAGTGTACCTGAAAGTGCAAAATAATGGTCCAGATCAGCCCCAAAGTTAGCTTAGGATTCCCATCGGTTATGTCGTCATTTCTTATATTCACCAGCTTGACCTGTTAGCCCAGAAGAACAAAGTGATTCAACAGCTTGCCAAAATGTAGTATTAAAAAAAAAAAGAGTATTATTGTTATTATCACACAACTCCAAAAGTAAGTTCACCAAGTCCAGAGAATTCTTTGGGTGCCGTGGTTTTATAAGGGGTGGGAGTTTGCTGTCCTAAACAAGTTACCATTTCACCTGCACCAGCTTGGACAGTGCCTGCAGGTTGTTAGCTGCCTTGGTACTAAAAGAAAATCAGTCAGAATCAATGCTGAGGACTGCAATTCATAGCCTGTTCTCAACTGATGCCCACATACATGCACTTTGACCAGGGGGATTGCTGAACATCAATTAGGAGTGTCAGATATCTTTCTCACCCAGAGCTAGGGACACACTTCCTGAAGACATAGAATGACATGGCGTGGCAGGCCATTCAGCCTATCATGCCTGCACAGACCCTTGAAAGCAGCTATCCAATTAGTCACACTCCCTTGTAGTTCTGCAATTTTTTTCCTTTTTATGTATTTATTCAATGCCTTTTTTGAGAGTTATTACTGAATCTGCTTCCATTATTCTTTCAGGCAGTGCATTTCAGAGCGCAACTTCCTACAGTAAACTAAATTCTCACCTTCCCCTCATTCTTCTGCCATTTATCCTCAATTTATGTCCTCTGCTTACTGATCCACTTGCCAATGTAAACTGTTTCTCCCTATTGACTCAAATAAAAGCCTTTAGAAGCACTCTTAAATCTTTCTTTAACCTTCTCTGCTCCAAGGAGAATTCTAGCTTCTCCAGCCTGTCCACAGAACTAAAGTCTCACATCCCAGGTAGCGTTCTAGTAAATCTTAATAAATGTTCTCTATATGCCCTCCAAGGCTTTAACACATCCTCCCTTCCTTTGTGCCCAGAATGGATACAATATTTAAATTGAAGTCTAACCAATGATTTATAAGGATTAATATAATTTCCTCACTCTGTACTCTGACTTCTAAAGGCAAGGACTTGTAATCCCTTAACAGCCTTGTTAATTTGTTCTACCAATTTAATCTGGCAGGCTGAACATTTCCATACTAACATGTGAATAATCCGAAATGATTTATATTTAAGAGTCAGTTTTAGGAGGTAGAGCCCAGAAACAGGTAATTTGACCCTGAAGGTCCCTGCCAATGTCTGTGCTCCACTTCTCCCAGTCCTCTTCACCTAACCTTATCTCAGCAAAGCTTCTATGCCTTTCTCCCTCATGTGTTTGTCTAGCTTCACATTAAATGCATCTATGATATTTGCCACAACTGTTACAACCGGTAGCCAGTTCCACATTCAAATCACTTTCTGGGTAAAGTAGCTTCTCTTGAATTCCTCCTTAGATTTATTAGTGGCCATCTTATATTTACAATCCCTAGTTTTAGACTCGCTCAGAAGTGGAAATATTTTCTTTACTTCCACATTCTCAAACCATTTCATAATTTTTGAAAGACCTCAGACCACCATTAGCCTTCTCTTGTCTAGAGAAGTAAGTTTCAGCCTGTTCAATAATTCTTCAGACAAGCAAACACACAACTTACCTGCCGACGTTTTAAGTAGTCCAATGCAATCTGTACATTCTGTAATCTGTGAAAGCGCATACGCCCTTTTTCACGGGGCTGTGTTTAGGGAAAAAACAAAACAAGGACACTTTATTAGTAACTTTCCTCAAAACAGACAATAGAAAATTCACCAATTAAATCAGAAAACTGCATTTGAAAGACTTACTGGAGTTCTGTGAGGCTTTGCATGCATTGTTGCAACTGCACAGCATGCGCACACTGTTGGAGAAATGCAATCGGAGAAAGCGTGGTAGGCTGATGCATTTAACCGCAATCCCGAGAATAGCTCCAAAATTTTCTCTTGGTCAAATTTAATTCCTCACACTAAAAGTTAAAGTTAAGCCTCCGCCCCGCCCTGTAAACCCCGAATAACAGGAAAAAAGCTCAGACTGTCCCAGAGCATCCATCAAATGCCCAATACCTTTTTCCATGGGCAGATTTAATTCTGGTAACCATCTGGCATCTACACAGATGGGGGCAGAATATGTATAAAATGTCAAGCACAGCAAATTGTTTGGTATAGCATCAGACTGAGGTTTGAAGCTGCTTTGTCTGAATTAGATTATTTTTTATAGGAAGGTGAGAACATTTAGGAAGTACCATAGTGGTTCTGAACATCTCAGAATCAAAGCGTAGTCCCAAAGAGTAAGAGGACGCACCACCACCATACCCTGGCCAAAAGGAGGTAGCCAATCTCCTCAAGTGGAAAAGTCAAAGAACAAGAATATTTATATATTTTTAGGAAAAGATCTTCCCTTAAAGCACATCTCCTGTTCAGTGTCCAAAGAACAAGGCAAAGGCTGATGATTTTAAGCAGGCTTATGTCACCCCTCTCAGTAGCAGAAAGTGCTGTCAAGGAACTGTCCAGTTTGTGGAAAAAGGAAAGCATGACTTTCAAATCAGCCAAAATCTTTTCTTTTAAAAAAAATGTCAAAAGGACCATTTTATTAGTCTGCTTTTACCCACGCCGTTTCTGTGATCTGAGAATGGAAACAACCACTAACAGTAAAAGGTAGGGAAAGCAGTATCAAAATATCAGTGATTGACCCTTAACTGCCCTTTGGAAGTCAAAGTCTCTATTGATATCAGTGTTCAGCCAATGATTTGGAGACGGAACTGAATTTACAATGGGACTCACAGAAAACCATTTATCTTACAGTAAACTGAATCTATTTATTCAGCAGTCTATTCAAATAGTGCACTACAGCAAACAGTCTACAGAGTCTATTTAAAAAGGCCTTTACAAACTACAGCAACAGAACCTACGATAAAACTAAAGCAATGCCTCTTATTGAAAGCAAGATGATTTTTTTTGTAGCAAAATGGAGTGGAGCATCGTTGTATAATACAAAGCATACACATAAAATCAATCCCAGTCACTTACGGCAATGAAGTCTCCAGCATGATTGACAGGAGGGTTACCCTATCATCTCCATTCTGGCCAGGAATAGTGGTACACTAGGTGCAGCCACAAAATTTTTCTTTACCGTTTAGTTAGAAAAGTCTGGCCACAACCCACAAGAACAACTGTAGCTCAGCAACATAAATCCTGTAGTGTTACATATGAAGTGGGTCTCTGGGCTCATGGAAATTTAGCCAGTTCTGCCTTAAAATGTTCATTATTGGCTTGTTCTGAGAATAGTTCTTAAGGATTTGATAGAAATCTTTTGATATTTAGCATTAAATAGGACATTATCAAAAAGCAATCAACAGCAAATGCAGTTACTGTGGTCAGTTGCCAGTGTTTCCCTGTGTGGATAGCTTTGCTACACTACAAATTTAAAGAAAAAAAGGTTCTCCATATCTGCTTGTGATAGGTCCAACAAGAGCGAAACAGAAGGGATCATGTTTCGACTTTACTAATCTCAGGAAGGATACCCAAAATTCTCATCAGTGCCCCCGAAAGTCATAAGATGGCCCCTTTCTGCAAGTTTGCAAACATGCAATCTTACAGAATAGAATACAATGTTAGATGCAACTTGTATTTATATAGCACCATTAACAGTGAAACATCCCAATATTCACAGGAGCCTAATCATACAAATATCACACCAAGCCACATAAGAGATTAAGATCGGTGACCAAATACTTGGTCAAAGAGATAGGTTTTAAGAAGTATCTTGGATAGGGGAGGCAATGGCGTAGTGGTATTGTCGCTGGTCTAGTAATCTACAGAGCTGTGGTAGTGCCCTGGGGACCCAGGTTCAAATCCTGACGCAGCAGAATTTGTATTAAAAGTCTAATGATGGCCATTGTCAGTTGTTGTAAAAGCCCATCTGGTTCACTAATGTCTAATGGCCTTACATGTGACTCCAGACCCACAGCAATGTGGCTGACTCTTAAATGCCTTCTGAACAAGGGCAATTTGGGCAATGAATGCTGGACCAGCCAGCAATGCCCACATTCCATGAATAGAAAAAAAGAAGAGAGAGTTAGAGGATTTAAGAGAAGAAATCCAGAGCTCAGGCAATTGAAGGTACAGCCACTAATATTGGGGCAAGGATGTGGTACATGTGCCTAGAGGCCAGAGGTAGTAGAACTGGGAAAGCTTAGAGGTAGCATGGAGTAAGGTCATGGAAGGATTTGAACATGAGAATTTTAAAATCGAGCTTTTGCTAAATCTGGAATCAATGTAGATCATTAAACATAGGGGTCATGGGTGAACAGATCTTGGAGAAGTCAGAATGCAGGCAGGAGAGCTTGGATAAGTTTATGTTTATGGAGTGTGGAAGGCAGTGGGCCAACCAGGAGAACATTAGAATTGTTACTTCCAAGCTCGATAAAACCATGGATGGGGAATTGCAGCAGATGAGCTGAGGTGGAGATGGAAGCAGGTGGCCTTTGGAAGTAAGAGGAGAAGTGGGGTCAGAAGCTCAGCTCAGGTCAAATAGGATGGTAAGTTTGCAAAAGGTCTGGTTCAGCTTCAGACAATGACTGAGGAGATGAATGGAGTTAGTGGCTAGGGAACAGAGCTTGGAGCAGGAGCTGAAGACAATGGTTTTGATCTTCCCAATATTTAATTGGAGAAAATTTTGGATGATCCAGGACTGGGCAATGGACAAGAAGTCTGATGACACAGAGACAGTGTGGGGATCAAGGGAACTGGTGGCGAGTGTCGTCAGTAGACATACAGAATTTGACACCACATTTTCAGATGATGACATCAAGACACAGCATGTAGATGAGAAAGAGGAAGGGAGGATGGCCCAAAGCTAGATCTTTGGGGGCATCCAGAGACAGCAGGAAGAGGAGCCATTTTGGGAGATTCTCTTGCTATAATCAGATAGCTAAGAGTGGAATCAGAAGAGGAAAGTCCCACTAATGAACTACTTATTCCTCTCCCTTGAGTATCTTATGAATCTTCCCCTCCATTAGCATCCATGTCTTTAGATGTCTGGGCCTTGTACTGTGGAATCCCCTCCTTAAATTCCTCAATCTTGCCATGTCCCTCTCTACTTTCAATATCCTTCTTAAAATTCACTTATTTGACCAAGCTTTCGGTTGTCCTGCTTTTTGATCTATGTTCATATTTTTCTTATGACTCTGAAAAGCAGTTTTTTAAAATTTATACAAAGGGTGCAATTTAACTGCAAGTTTTTGTTACTGTTTCAACACTAATGCAATGTGAATTTTACTGCGTTATGACCCAATATCTCTGAAAACGCAACTCCTGCCACCTACTGGAAAGGTGTCAGGGACAGCTATATCCACATACTGTGGCTACTGAAATTTTTGCCTGGACAATTACCTTGATTTTGAGATAGTTTAATTAGGAACTGAAAGTGCCCCCTACACAGAAACCAATTAACTTGCCACAATCCATAATTAATCAGACTATGAAAATAAAAAATAAACGCGTTTATTTAAATATTTTTGAATGCTACTTTTGAATCTCGTTTACTAAAGTTTCCTGATTACATATCCTCATCGTTCACAGAATTATCAAAAGCATTTTTTTTTTACAGGGGTAACAGTTGCTAAATGATAGGTAAACTCAATACACGAATTTGCAATTGTATCTAAATGGGTAACTTGAATTTTATTGTTAGTCTGTGTCAAGCCAACTTGTTTGTTTTAGTGCAGGCAGCTGATGCTGTGCACATGCAGCAAGTGCTCCTTATAGTGTTGCAGCACAAATAAACACAATCTTCTGAAAAACATCCAGTGTGATTGAAGATGGAATTCATTTGAACTGCTCTCAGAGTACCTAATGCACTTTAAGATTGGAATTGGAAGGTTAGGAAGGAAATCACAAAAAGCAATGGGCTTCCCTGGTTGGAGAAGCAGCAAAGGATGGTAGGGTGAGAATAAAGAAAGGTTGGGATCAGAAACAGAAAATTCACTGAGGCCGTTGGAAGACCTGGGTGAAACATTATCAAACATTAAGATCTTCTGTCTCAATACCACTTGTTTGCAGAGATGGGATACTGGGTTTCACATCAGAGAGTTACCTGAAACATATCCCCACTTACTCCCTTTCCAGCAGTTTAGAGTACCAGGTTACAGGTACACCAACTAGGGAAATCACCTCAGGTTGGATGCATTTCTGGTGGTTTCATCACATGACCTTCCATCTCCAATTACTCCACCCAGGTAAATAGCCTTCTCTTCATCTCTACAATGTTCCTAACTAATAAGCAAAGTATTCAAAGAAAATGAAAGATGAACAATTTGCTTTGAATAACCTTATGATTTTATTCCCGGGTTTCTAACAACAGTGTCCCGGAGATTAGTTGTGAAAACTTTGACACTGTAGGGGATTCCTGGAGTATTGGCAAGCCTGGTGCTGAAATGTATTAACAGTATCAGATGGTGTGCAATCACACTTTTATGGAAATAAAATTAAACTAAACTCCACACCAATAGTGCAAGCTAGGAACATGTTACAAAAGGTGCCTGTGGGAGCCAACTCAAATGACGTGCAAATTTAAACAATGAGGCAATTGAGCCTTCTCCTGACACTGGAGACCAAGTGTGGAAGCCTTCCTCACCATACCAAGCCCCCAACCCTTACCCTTTTCAGATCAATGGATAGACGTAGCGAGGGATCCTCCCGCTACTTTTCCAGGATTGTGACTGATCTCCTGCCAATAATTACAGAAGATCAGAAGAGCTCCCATGGGAAATTCAATCCCCAGATTAATAACTTCAGCAAACAGTACAACTTCTGATCGAGTTCCACCAAAAAAGTTTGACAGAAGCAGTTGCCTGAATAACAAATACTTAAAACCCACTGCAAATTCCCAGTGATTTCCCAGCACCCCCAGCCCTACTCCTGATTTCCACCTCCACTTTTAGTAACTTAATCTGAAACTGATGTGACTGTATGATAAACTCTGGGTCTACATCTTTTTTCCAAAGATAGCTCCTTGGAAATATATACAGAACACGGAAAAATGAAGCTGGTTTCAACCATCAAGTTGAATAATAGGAAGGAATGTACTTTTCTCCCCCAGTGAAAATATGGCTTTCAAATAATAATTTTTTCCCCTTTTTTGCAGGGGAGGAAAGAAGCCTTACTTTTTAGGTAGGCCCTCAGGTTCAAGGGTGACTTGCTTCCACGCTGGTTCAATGGGCTCTAAAATGGCTGAAAAGTCAAATGCACGGTCTAATTCCAGCAAACAGTTTGTGGTCAAACAAGAACTGAATTTTGCAGGGAGTTTACAGTTAAAACTACCACTGTTCCCAGCTGGTATCAAGTTGGATGGCACAAACTTTGACACCCTTGGCAACAGGTTGCCCCATACCACATTGTCTCTACCAGGAAATTAGTGTGCGTTACTAGAACACTTTTTAGTTCTATTTTTGTTACACAATCTCTCCACCAATCAGCACAAGAAACATTAGTACAGTCACTGGGGGCTAGTCGAGCAACCTACCCCCTTATCACCATCATCATCCTCATGCTGGTCACACGCGCATGCTTCTGCTGCACTCACCAACCGTAACGTCTTCAGTATATCTCGCTCCCTTGGCTATCGAACCATACAGGAGGTACAGGGAAAGAAGGACAAAAAGGCACAGGGCAGACGAGAAGTGAAGAAAAAAGTTGTATGAAATGAAAACACCAAGGAAAACATAAAACAGAGAAAAGCAAACAAAAGATAAAGGAAGTAAGGCACATACAGAAGAGACCGAACAGCTACTCGGCAATTTTATACCTCAACAAAGGACATGGGCGGCAGCAGGTGCATGGCAACACCTTCACCTCCAAATTCCCTGCCAAGTCACACACCTTCCTGACTTGGAAACGTAAATCATTCGTTCCCAACAGCAGTGTGGGAGCACTTTAACCAAGTGGCAGTGGCTCACCACCATCATCACCACAAGAGCAACTAGGATGGGCAATAAATGCTGGCCTTACCAGCAATACACACATCCCAAAAATGAATAAAACACCACGTCCAAATCCCTCTTTCTAAGGCTGAATGAACTACATAGAATACTTCAACCTACTTCTATTTATCTCCACACACTCCCTCCAAAATTGGTCTAAAATGATTTAATTTCCAGATATGCAGAGATAATTGCAGCAGGAGCTGTAAATATTCCCGGAAGAGCACAATTTAAAAAAGAATGGGGGGAGGTGTATTTTGAGGCGTTAAGAAAAAGAATAAAAATAAATCCAAAATTGCAAAACCGACTATTCAGCATCTTTAGTGTGAAAAAAAAAAATACAGGAAAGTGTGAAACACATTTGAAGTGAAGTTCCTGCTGAACCGCCAAGGGTTAAATTGTTTCACGTTGATGCACAACTGGACTTACCAGAGTGTCCCCAGAAAGAGCTTCCAGCAGAGAAATCAAGTTGTGTCCATCTCGTAAATCTTCATACAGGTCATTCACATGTTTCCGAACCTGCAGAGAAGGACGACACAATTGAATTACAAGCAGTGTTCAACCGGATCAGTTCCAGCTCTTACAAAGGATGACCTGGTAGTTTCAGCAATCATCAGGAGGAGAGACACGACCCATGACACCATCTCACTATCTTTTCATTGTCACTGGGTCAACTGCTTTACCCAAAACACTGTGGGTGTACCTTCACCTCACAGACTGCAGGGGTTCAAGAAGGCACCATCAACATCTCAAGGGCAATTAGGGGTGGGTAATAAATGCTGACCTTGCCAGCAAATCTCACGTTCTGAAAATGATTTTTTTATTAATTAAAAGCAGATTTCTTTAATGACAGAGTTTCCCAGGTCTCAGTTAGCCACTGGCAGCTCCAATCTGACCCAAGGCAAGCAGCATATGATCTGGGTTTTAACCTACAGTTCACAAACATGGCACTCCACAGAACCAGCTGAAACTAGGTCCTCATTAAATGACTCAGCTAGGCCTTTTGTGTTAGGAGCATGTTGGTTCAGTTGTGTTAGTTCAGCTAACAAGCTCAGCTTAACCTAGAACTGAGTGCAATTGTTGGATAAGAAAGTCTAATTTTTTACTTTGTACAAACCTAATTAAGTTTGTAGTTGGCATTAATCTGAAATCTACAGTTTAAATTCTGTAGTTGCCACTCTTAAACAGGGTTTTTTCCAGTGAAAGAGCAGCTTAATTAAGAACCAGCTGAAACTCTCCTCATTAAGTGACTCAGATAGGCCTTGTGTGTTGGGAACCAATTTACTGCGACTTAGCACTTGAGAGTAACTTACAATAGATTGCTGGAGTTGAGCGCTTCAGTGGACTTAGAATAAAGTGTCGGAACGAAAACAGAAAATGCTGGAAAAACTCAGCAGGCCTGACAGCATCTGTGGAGAGAGAAACAGAGTTAACGTTTCGAGTCTGTATAAGCTTTTTCCAGAGTCATTCGGACTCAAAACGTTAACTCTGTTTCTCTCTCCACAGATGCTGTCAGGCCTGCTGAGTTTTTCCAGCATCCTCAGTAATTTGTTTTTTTAATAGAGTGCCGGAGTTGAACACTTCAGGGAGTACAACTTACAATAGAGTGCAAGGAGTTAAACACATGGCTCAAAGATTGGCGTGGGAGGAATGGGTTTCAGTTCATGGGACACTGCCACCGGTACTGGAGTAGAAGGGAACGGTTCCGGTGGGACAGGCTTCTCTTGAATTGTGCTGGGACCAGTGTTCTGGTGAATTGAATAACTAGGGCTGTAGAGAGGGCTTGAAACTAAATACAGGGGGTTGGGGGGAGGGAAGGCTCTGGAAAGGGGATACATAGGCTTACAAAGCAAAAGGATATGGCAGCATTGCAGGGCAGTTATTTAGGTAATAATACCCAGAGTGTGACAGGAAGGGACAGTGTGTGCAAACATTAAAAAAAAAAGCTGCAAATAGGGTCAAAGGGGGAAAAAATGGTAAAAAGGCAAAATTAATGGCGCTTTACCTAAATGCATGTAGTATTCAGAACAAAATAAATGAAATAGTAGCACAAATAGAGGTTAATGGGTATCATTTTATAGCCATTACAGAGACATGGTTACAAGGAGATCAAAGCTAGGAACTGAATATTCAGGGTGCGTGACTTCTCCCACCAGTGTTGCTTTCCCCTTATTTTTTCTTACCTCCTCCCATATAGATTCTACAAATTCTGATCCAAGATCATTTCTTGCTATCATACTTATTCCATCTCATACTAACAAAGCTACCCCAGCCCCTTTCCTTCCTGCACGTTCTTTTGAAAAGTCATGTACCACTGAATATTTAGTTCCCAGTTTTTATCTCCTTTTTATCCCAAACCGTTGCTATACTGTAGGACAGAGAGTAAATCAGGACATAATGAAGGCATGTTAAAAAAGCAGTACATTAATCATGGGTGACTTTAATTTTCATGTAGATTGAGAAAATCAAATTGGCAGAGGTAGCCATGAGCAAGAATTCACGGAGTGCATTTGGGACAGTTTCCTAGAACAATATGTTGTGGGTCCAACGCTGGATCAGGCTATTTTGGGTCTGGTAATGTGTAATGAGGAAGGTTTAATAAATGACCTCATAGTAAAACATCTCCTAGGCAACAGTGACCATAACATGGTAGAATTTAGCATTCAGTGTGAGCGAGAGAAACTTGGATTGGAAACAACTATGCCAAACTTGAATAAGGGTAATTACAAAGGAGTGAGCGCAGAGTTGGCTGGAGTGGACTGGGAGAGGAGTTTAGCAGAAAAGACGGTTGATGAACAATAGCAGACTTTTAAGAAAATAGTTCATGACTCACAGCAAAGATATATCCCAGTGAGGAAGAAGGATTCTAGGAAGGGGATAAACCAACCATGGTTAACCGAGGAAGTTAAGGGCAGTATCAAATTGAAAGAAAAATCATACACTGTGGCAAAGATTAGTGGTAAACCAGAGGATTGGGAAAGTTTTAAAAAACAAAAGATGACCAAAAGAAAAAGAGGGGGAAAATAAACTTTGAGGGTAAGCTAGCAAGTAATATAAAACAGACGGTAAGAGCATCTTTAAATATATAAAAAGGAAGAGAGAGAGACCAAAGTGAGCATAGGCCCCTTTGAGAATGAGGCTGAAGAAATAATAATGGGGAACCAGGAAATTGCAGAGGAGTTGAATAATTACTTTGCATCAGTCTTCACAGTAGAAGATATTAATAGCATTCCAAAAATACTAAATAATCAAGGGGTAAAGGGCGGGGAGGAAGTAAATACAATAACTATCACTAGAGAAAAAGTACTAGGGAAACTATTGAGGCTAAAGGCTGATAAGTCACCTGGAACTGATGCATCCTAGGATACTAAAGGAAGTAGCTACAGAGATAGTGGATGGATTGGTAGTAATCTCACATAAGGCTACTTAATAAGACAAGAGCCCATGGTGTTAGGGGTAGTATATTAGCACGGATAAAGGATTGACTAACTAATAGAAGACAGAGAGTTGGGATAAGGGGTGCATTTTTGGGATGGCAACCTGTAACGAGTGGAATGCCACAGGGATCAGTGCTGGGACCTCAGTTATTTACAATATATATTAATGACTTGGATGAGGGAAATGAATGTACCATTGCCAAGTTTGCAGATAACATAAAAATAGGTGGGAAGGCAAGTGGTGAGGACGGCACAAAGAGCCTACAGAGGGATATAGGCAGGTTAAGTGGGTGAGTGAAAACTTGGCAAATGGAATATAATGTGGGACAATATGACGTTTTGCACTTTGGCAGGAAAAATAGAGGAGCTGAATATTATTTAAATGGAAAAAGGCTTCAGAAGGCTGCAGCAGAGATGGATTTGGGAGTCCTCATGCATAAATCACAAAAAGCTAGCATACAAGTTCAAAAGGTAATAGGGAAGGCAAATGGAATGTTGGCCTTCTTTTCAAAGGGAATGGAATATAAAAATAGGGAAATCTTGCTAAAACTATACAAGGCACTAGTTAGACCGCACCTAGAATTACTGTGAACAGTTTTGGTCCCCTTATCTAAGGAAAGATATACTGGCATTGGAGGCAGTCCAGAGAAGGTTCACTGGGTTGATCCCAGGGATGGAGGAATTTTCTTATGTGGAGAGGTTAAGTCGGTTGGGCCAGTACTCATTGCAGTTTAGAAGAATGAGAGGCAACCTTATTGAAACATATAAGATTTTTAGGGGGCTTGGCAGGGTAGCTACTGAGAGGTTGTTTCCCCTTGTGGGAGAGTCTAGGACCAGAGGGCATAATCTCGAGAGTAAGGGGGCACCCATTTAAAACAGAGGTGAGGAGAAATTTCTTCTCTCAGAAGATAGTGAATCTGTGGAATTCCTTACTGCAGGGAAGCTGGGTCGTTCAGGATATTCAAGGCTGAGATAGACAGATTTTTAATCAGGAAGGGAATCAAGGGTTATGGGGACAAGGCAAGAAAGTGGAGTTGAGGATTATCAGATCAGCCATAATCTCATTGAATGGTGGAGCAGACTCAATGGGCCAAATGGCCTACTCCTGCTCCTACATCTTATGGTCTTTACGCCAATAGTAAACCAGTGCTCAGCATTATGCACTTAATCACATACATCAAAGAAAAAGAAAGTAAGGCACATACAGAAGAGACCGAACAGCTACTCGGCATTCTTATACAGGTGCATGACAACACCTTCATCTCCAAATTCTCCGCCAAGTCACACACCTTCCCGACTTGGAAACATAAATCACCCGTTCCCGCTGGGTCAAAATCCTACGATTTCCTACCCAACAACACTGTGGGAGCACTTTAACCATGTGGCAGCGGCTCACCACCACCACCACTATCACAACAAGGAACTAGGATGGGCAATAAATGCTGGCTTTGCCAGCAATACACACATCCCAAAAATGAATAAAATACCATGTCCAAGAATATTCAGTCAGAACCTAAAATGGAGTTTTGAAATACATCTGCATTTGATAAACTCAAGTGTAACAATGTAACAATGTGTGTTATAAAGGGGCCATTCCTTGTCAAAGTAATAACAATTTTGAATTAGTGAGATTTGACGTAACCTTTGCAAAATGCATATGTAGCATACAAGTTACTGAAGAGAAGCAGCATTAAACACAGGCACATTGGTTATCCTATTCATACTTACTTTCATTTACAAAACAGGCCTCAGGAAAAACATAACCACTTGAAGAGTTATTACTCAACATGGTTCTCCACAAGACCTGCCCTCTCTAACCAACTAGATCAACGGTAACAGGTGAAGGGTTTCTAAGGCCTTCACAAACTGCTACAGATCCTTATGGTCTACATTTTGGCCCTAATTAAGCATTCATGACATGAGTTATTAATGAACACACAGCCACTCTGCACAGAATAACCAATTAACTCACGACGGTTTGGCCCAATGGTTTTCAACCCTTCTACTCAACGTGAACTTGGCAGATTAATGCTATGCTCCAAAGATGTTTTATCCAAGCATTGAAACATGTGAAGGCATTACTTAAAAATGACTACACTTGTAGGTAATTTGAAAATAATTTATTTTTTAACACAAAAAGAAATAAAATGGTTTCTTTGCTAATAACTTGAGTATGTGTGGATCCATGTGCAATTCACAATCTCAGTCCTACTCTGGTACTCCATCATTAAACCCCATAGTTTTTTCGATCTATCTCCTGACCATTTGAAACTTCTGCCTTGCTCTTTATTTTCCCACAATGATTCAATGTTCACTCCCTTACATACTCCCTTCGATATTGGGGTATTTCTACCCAGCACAACATAAATGCAAGGCACTTATTTCTATATCCTTAGTCATGAACAGCAGTTTCAGAGCGAACTGACGACAAATCCCTACTCCTTTTATGGCACCCATCATTTGCACTTCTTATCCCGGCCATTCCCCCTTCCTTGCCATTCACTTCTACCTTTCACTTCCATTATTCATCTTCTTTCACCATTGCCTTTACCCTCTCCATTGTCATCCATTTCTTCTTCCCCATCTTATCATCCATTTTCTCCAAGAGTGGTTATCCATTTCTTCTTTTTATCATTAGCATCTATTTGCCTCCCACTTATTTTCTCTCCTCCTGACCTCCTCATGGTGCTCTCTTCCTCCTTACCTCATGTATTTAATGCTCCCGAAGCTGCTGCTACCCCTATGTTGCTAGGATAGAGCTGCTGTGTACTGTAGGTGGGAATTTCTGATCACATCAGAATTGTACAGTAGCAGGCACATCACTTCTCCTAGTAAGGCGAGTTTTGGAATGGCACAGAGAGAAGGGTCTAGTTCAGGCTGGTTCAACCTTTTCGCCTGGGGGGGCAGGGGGTCACATTTCAATATTTTTCACTCAAGGGGCTGGTGAGCAAATTTCAGAAGGAGAAACTTTGGCACAACAATAAAGATGAATTTCAAAATAAAACTGAGGTATGAAAAGAAACACCTTGCTGAGCAAAAAAATAGAGCAATAATAGGGTGAGTCTGTATGGCCAGGACTTCCCGGTTGGCGAGTGTGTGGGGGGGGGGGGGGGCACTCGCCAACGTGAACAAAATAACATGGGATGACATCAGGTGGAACTCCCAACGTCACCCCGCCCCATTTCAATTTTCAGGCAGGTGGGGGCTCAGCAGAATCGGCCAATTGGGTCCATTGACAAAGCCGTTAAACTAATTAATGGTCTTGCCCATCCAACCTTAAGGTTGGCAGGCAGGCCGGGAGTCCTGGCGGGCATTAGAAAAAGCATGAAACCTCATCCATGGGCCGAATGAGGTTTCATGTAGATCTTTAAAAATGTAATTAAAGTGTATTTAAAAGTGATGGACATGTCCCAACTCGTGAGACAGTGTCACATGAGGGGGCATGTCAGGGACATTTTTTTTTCTATTTTTCAGATATTTTATTGAGGAGCCAATCTCCCTGAGGCAGCATTTAGCCTCAAGGAGATGAGTGCGCTCTTTCATGCGCATGTGTGAAAGAGTGCACTCTCGGCTCAGGGAATCCCCCCCACCCGCACAAGGAGCGCATAGCGCTTCCTTGCCTTAATTGGCATGTAAAATGGTGGTGCCAATTGGAGGCATGCCTCCATGAGCTCGCTCCTAAGCTTCTCCCCAAGCAGGGGGAAAATTCTGCCCTGTATGCGTCCAGCTCACTTCCAGACTCAGGCTGCTCACTCACTCACCCTCACACAGAGAGGATGAGAGTGCATGACCCAACAAGAGGAGATGCAACTCTAGACCTAGTCTTAGGGAACAAAGAAGGGCAAGTGGGTGAAGTGACAGTTGGCGACCATATCGGGGATAGTGATCACAATTCAGTTAGATTTAGCATTATTATGGAAAAGGACAGAGATAAGGCAGGAGTAAAAGTCTTGAACTGGGGGAGGGCAAGTTTTGCAGAAATGAGAAGGGACTTGACTAAGGTGGACTGGACAGCACTGCTGGAAGCTGGAGGATAAAACAGTGGAAAACCAGTGGAAAGCATTAAAAAGCAAGATCCTAATTGTACAAAGTAGACATGTCCCCTATAAAAATAAGAGTGGTACTACCAAATCTAGACCTCCCTGGTTGTCTAGAGGAGTACAGTGGAAGATCAAACAGAAAAAGAAAGCGTACGATAGGCACAACGAACTAAACACTGCAGATAGTCTAGATGAATACAGGAAATGCAGGGACAAAGTAAAAAGGGAAATAAGGAAATCAAAGAGAGGGCATGAAAAATGATTAGCAAGTAAAGTTAAAGATAACCCAAAGATGTTTTACCAATACATTAATGTTAAAAGGTTAGTTAAGGAAAAAGTGGGACCTATCAGAGATGAAGATGGAAACTTGTGTGTAGATGCAGAGGCTGTGGGAAGGGTTTTGAATGAATATTTTGTCTCCTTGTTTACAAAGGAAAGGGAGGATGCAGATATAGTAGGCCAGGAGGAACACTGCGAGATATTGGACGGGATAGTCATAAAGATAGAGGAAGTACTCAAAGGGTTGAAATCCTTGAAAGTTGATAAGTCACCAGGGCCAGATGGATTGTTTCCGAGGCTGCTGAAGGAAGTCAGGGAGGAGATAGCAGATGCTCAGAGGGTGATTTTCCAATATTCACTAGCTCCAGGGGAGGTAACAGAGGACTGGAGAAATGCAAACATAGTTCCATTGTTTAAAAAGGGATCAAAGGAAATGCCAAACAATTATAGGCCAGTTAGTCTTACATCGGTGGTGAGCAATTTAGTAGAATCAATCCTGAGAGATAGGATTAACTGTCATGTTGAAAGGCATGGACTAGTCAGGGATGGTCAGCATGAATTTGTTAAAGGATGGTCTTGCCTCACAAATTTGATTGAATTCTTTGAGGAAGTGACAAGAAGGGTTGATGAAGGTAGTGCAGTGGATGTTGTGTACATGGATTTTGGCAAGGCATTTGAAAAGGTCCCACATGGCAGTTTGGTTAGGAAAGTAAAAGCCCATGGGATTCAGGGTAATGTGGCAAACTGGATAAAAGCTTGGCTTTGTAACAGGAAACAAAGGGTAATGGTCAATGGATGCCCTTGCAAATGGAAAGTTGTCTCAAGTGGTGTCCCACAGGGCTCGGTGTTGGGACTCTTACTGTTTATGTCATATATTAACGATTTGGACGTGAACGTGGGGGGCACGATTGAGAAATTTGCAGATGACACAAAGATTGGTTGAGTAGTGGATAGTGTAGAGGGTATCCATAATCTCCAAAACAATATAGATGGGTTTGTGGAGTGGGCAGTAAACTGGCAGATGGATTTTAACAGAGAAGTGTGAGGTCATACATTTAGGGAGGTCAAACAGTTACAGGGATTACAAAATAAATGAGAATATACTGAGAGGGGTAGACGAAGTGAGAGATCTTGGCGTACAAGTACGCAGGTTCTTGAAGGCAGCAGTTCAAGTAGACAAGGTTGTAAAGAAGGCATATGGAATGCTCTCCTTCATTGGCAGAGGTATAGAATATAAAAGTAAGGATATAATGTTGGAATTGTATAAAACACTGGTGAGGCCACAACTGGAGTATTGTGTGCAATTCTGGTCACCACATTACAGTATGGACGTAATAGCTCTGGAGAGAGTGCAGAGGAGGTTTACAGGAATGTTGCCAAGGTTAGAAAAGTGTAGCTACAAGGAGAGATTGGAGAGGTTGGGGTTATTTTCCCTGGAACAAAGAAGGCTGAGAGGTGACTTGATTGAGTTGTGCAAAATTGAGGGGAATAGATAGAGTGGACAGGATAAAATTGTTTCCCTTGATACAGAATTCTAGAACCAGGGGACATAGATTCAAGATAAGTGGCAGAAGGTGTAGGGGGGACATGAGGAAGAACTTTTTTACGCAGAGGGTAGTGGGTGTCTGGCATTCATTGCCCAAGTTGGTGGTAGAGGCAGAAACTTTAAACTCTTTTAAAAAGTACCTGGATCTGCACCTAAAGTGCTATAAGCTGCAGGGCTATGGACCAGGTGCAGGAAGGTGGGATTAGAAAGGGCACTTGGGTGTCCTCGGGCTGGCATGGATATGATGGGCTGAATGGCCTCCTTCTGTGTTATAACTTTTCTATGGTTCTATGATGGTGAGTCTGAGCAAAGGTGAATGAGAATCCTGATACTGGGAGTGAGACATACTCTGTGCCCGTACACACACTCCCCTCACACTATCTCTTCCCTTGCTTCACACTCTCATTCAACCCCTGCCATCTCACACTCTCGTTCGCAACTCCCCACCATACACACTCTCCCCAACACCCTCTCTCTCTTACACAGTCTCCAGCCACACACTTTTTCTCAGACATCATTGGGCACTGCTCCTGCTACCCCTATGTTCCACGATTAACTCTTCTGGATACCACTCTGGACGCCGGAGCCCTGTTCTGGCTGTCTCATGCCCTACTCCAACCATGCTCCCCAGCACCCACTCGGCCTTGTCCATGGTCCCCGGCACCTGCCCTCCCTTGTCCACGCTCCCCGGTGCCCTCCCGCCCTTGTCCACGCTCCCCGGTGCCCGCCCTCCCTTGGCCACGCTCCCCGGTGACCGCCCTCCCTTGGCCACGCTCCCCGGTGACCGCCCTCCCTTGGCCACGCTCCCCGGTGCCCACCCTCCCTTGTCCCCGGTGCTCACCCACCCTTGGCCACGCTCCCCGGTGCCCACACTCCCTTGGCCACGCTCCCCGGTGCCCACACTCCCTTGGCCACGCTCCCTGGTGCCCGCACTCCCTTGTCCACGCTCCCCGGCGCCGCACTCCCTTGTCCACGCTCCCCGGCGCCGCACTCCCTTGTCCACGCTCCCCGGCGCCGCACTCCCTTGTCCACGCTCCCCGGCGCCGCACTCCCTTGTCCACGCTCCCCCTCCGCTCCTCATGCTCCCCCTCCACTGCCCAATCTCCTCGAAACCTCCATTCCCTGAGCCCCACTTGTATAAACCTCCGCTCCTCTGGACCACGCGCCCCAGACCCCAAACTCACCACTGCCCACCTGTGAGCCTATCAGCAGCAAACACGGGAGAGAAAATGCCTGCAGAATCTTCCATTCAAACTCAACTGTTTTACCAGCATTTTGAAAATTAGGTACAGGGGCTGCATAGAGGGGTGTGGCCTGCGGGCCCTATATCGGAAAAGTCTAGTCTAGTCCATGCTGGCACGTTGCCATATGGACCAATTCTGACTCCCCGAAGAATGCTGAACAATTAGTGTGAGGTTATATAATCAACTAAGTGTTTGTGAATTGCTGAAAAAAGACATTTTGTCAAAACTTTTCATCTTGCATTCAGGACAAACACAAGATTACCAACGTCTGGGGAAGTAACAACTTGATACTGTATGAAAAGAGAGCGCTGATTGGTTGGTAAGTGGACTCGGATTAGTAGAGGCGTTGCCATGGAGAATGTACCAGTTAATAATGGCTGACAGTTAACTGCCAAACATGGTTTGAAATTTAAAGCAGACAGCATGACTGACTGGTCAAGGTATTGCACTGAGGAATGAATCAACTAATGGCTCTCATCTACTTTATTTAGCTGAAACAGGCACAATGTCTATACATGTTCTTCCTTTCCGCATGGTCTACTGCAAGCCCACCTTCACAGGTCAATGGACGGGTATGGAACTGTAAGAATATCAACACTATAAGTTTGGCCTTACTGGCACCCTCGTAAATAGGGCCCAAGCCATTTGCACATCATGCAAGTTTGATGCTGAAATAGGGTGCACCAAAGACATCCTGCAGGATAATGACTATCCTGATCAAATCATATCACTCAAACACATGAACGTGCCTAAGGCTGTCACTTTTGGTCCTGAAAAGTGCCCAGTCTACTTCAGATTACCTTGGAAGGGCAAGGTATCTCAAAAAGTAAGCAACTGGTGAACTATGCAGTAGCTACACGAGTGGTATTCATCACCAACAGGATGCTGCTGTCAAGCCAAGAAGGCATTCTGCTAATCACACAAATGATGTGATTGCACTGGAGGGGGTGCAGAGGAGATTCACCAGGATGTTGCCTGGGATGAAACGTTTAAGTTATGAAGAGAGGTTGGATAGACTTGGGTTGTTTTCGTTGGAGCAAAGAAGACTGAGGGGCGACCTGATCGAGGTGTACAAGATTATGACTGGGTGGATAGGGAGCAGCTGTTCCCTTTAGTTGAAAGGTCAGTCACAAGGGGACATAAGTTCAGGGTGAGGGGCAGGAGATTTAGGGGGGATGTGAGGAAAACCTTTTTACCTAGGGGGTGGTGACGATCTGGAATGCACTGCCTGGGAGGGTGGTGGAGGCGGGTTGCCTCACATCCTTTAAAGAGTACCTGAATGAGCACTTGGCATGTCATAACATTCAAGGCTATGGGCCAAGTGCTGGTAAATGGGATTAGGTAGGTAGGTCAGGTGTTTCTCACGTATCAGTGCCGACTCGATGCGCCAAAGGGCCTCTTCTGCACTGTATGATTCTGAGTGATGTGGTATATGAATTTCAGTGCTTGTGTGATGCTAGGTATGTAGGCCGTACATCCCAAAGACTGGTGGATTGCATCAAACAGCATGTCCCAGCTGCTGTTCACAAAGGGTACAGACCGTACCCAACCAGCCGTGCTTACTAAACTCAAAACACAGTGTCCAACATTAGATATTTTTGCGCAATTGGACAACATTTGATAAATAATCCTCAGTGTGCTAAAAATGATGCAGACAACCAATTTAAGATTGTCAGTCAGGCTCACAGTGTGGTGCATTTGTGTGTACTGGAGGCTGCATATATTAATACACAGGGCCCTATTCTTTGCAGACAGAAAGAACATGTACACACATTGCATCTGTTTCAGCTAAACAAAATAAGTGATAGCCATTCATTGGTTCATTCCTCAGGGCCATGCTTTGACCAGAGTCAAGCTGCCAGGTTTAAATTTCAAACAATGCTTGACAGTTAACTATCAGTCACCATTTACTGGTACATCCTCCATGGCAATGCCTCTACTAGAGTCCACTTGCCAATCAGCACTCTTTTCTCAAGCAGTAGCAAGTTCTTGCTTCCCCTGATATTGGTATTCTTGCGATTGTCCTGATGAGTGCAACATGAAAAGCTTTGACAAAATGTCTTTTCAGCAATATTCAAGTTCTGTACAACAAATGACCATTTGAGTATTGTTTTAAAAAAAGAAAGCTGTTGAAGCTTTTCATCTTGTATGCATCAGGACTGTTCACAAGAATGCCAAATCTCAAAGGGAACAACGCAAAGCTCAAAACATAATGCCTAACATTAGGCATGATTTCGCATTTGGACAGCATTTGCTTAACAATCCCGAGCATGCTAAGAATTACAGTAATAACCAATTTAAGATCATCAGTCAGGCTTGCAATGTAGCTCACTTACACTTGCTAGACATTACATATATTCACAGGCATGGACCTCTGCAGGCAGAAGGAATACGTCCAGACCTTGCACCTTCTTTAAATTAAAAAAAAGCATGGGGACAATAGCTCCCTGGTGCATTTGACATGGCAACGTCTTGACCAGAGCCAACTTGACAACCAATCAGCACCCCATTTCTCATGCAGCATAAATTGTTGTTCACTTTGAAATTTTGCATTCTTGCATCTGTCCTGATCAGTGCAAGGCAAGAAGCTTCAACAACATGTCTCCTCCTTCAGCTATACTCAAGTTCTGTACTGCTGAATGACTATTTATAATCAATTGTCATAGCCAGTTTGCACAAAGCAAAGACACGAATGACTAAGTTAATCTGATTTTAACATTGTGGGTTTGAGGGAGAAGACTGGGAGCAAGGACAATGAAACAACTCCCCAGCTCTTTGGAATAGCGTCACAAGATCAGGACAGACAGATGGAAGCTTAATTTGACATCTCATTAGAAAGATAGCCTCTCAAATCATGCACGTCCTTAACTGGCACTCCCTTAGTTACTGTACTGAATTGTTTGCTCAGTTCTAGGAGTGGTGTTCGAGTCCCCAACTTACTGGCTCAACAGCAAGACCATCTGTTATCATGATAACACCTACATTGTGCCTTTTGTGGAAGAGAGTTCCAAAGACTCACGGCCGTCAAACAGAAAAAAGTTTCTCCTCATCTCTGTCTTAAATGAGTTTATGAGGAAAAGTTGGAGGGGTTAGGTTTGTATCCACTGGAGTTTAGAAGAGTAAGAAGCGACTTGATTGAAACATTTAAGATCCTGAGGGGTCTTGAAGGATGGATGTGGAGAGGATGTTTCCTCTTGTGGGAGAATCTAAAACTAGGGGTCACTGTTTAAAAATAAGGGGTCACTCGTTTAAGAAAGAGATGAGGATAATTTTTTTTCTGTCAGAGGGTAGTGAGTCTTTGGAACTCTCTTCCTGAAAAGGCAGTAGAAGTAGAGTCTTTGAATATTTTTAAGGCAGGGCTAGATAGATTCTGGATTAACAAGAGGGTGAAAGGTTATTAGGGGTAGGCAGGAATGTGAGTTGAGGTTACAATCAGATTAGCCATGATCTTATTGAATGGCAGAGGAGGCTTGAGGAGCCAAATGGCCTACTCTTGTTCCTAATTCGTATGTTTGTATAAACCCTTATTTTTAAACCATGGCCCCTGGTTCCAAATTTTCCCACAGGAGGAAGCATCCTCTCCACATTCTCAGGATCTTAAATGTTTTGATCATGTGACCTCTTACCCTTCTAAATTCCAGTGGATACAAGCCTAGCCTGTCTAGCCTTTCCTCATAAGACAACTTGCCCATTCCTAGTTTTAGCCAAACAAACCTTCTCTGAACTGCTTCTAACGCATTTACATCTTTCCTTAAAGAAGGAGACCAATACTGTACACAGTGCTCCAGGCGTAGGCTCACCAAAGTCCTGTGCAACTGAAGCACAACTTCCTTACTTTTGTATTCAGTTTCCCTCTCAATAAACGATAACATTCCTAATTACTTGCTGTACCTGCATACTTTTGTACAGCATTTTGAGATTCATGCACTAGGACTCCCAAATCCCTCTGGATCTCAGAGCTCTGCAATCCCTCACCATTTAAATAATATGCTTCTTCTTTATTCTTCTTTCCAAAATGGACAATTTCACATTTGCCCACATTACACTCCATTTGCCAGATTTTTGCCCACCCACTTAATCTATGTCACTTTGTAACCTCCTTACGTTCTCTTCATAACTTATTTCCCTACCTATCTTTGTGTCATTAGCAAATTTAACAACTAGACCATCCGTCCCTTCATTCAAATCATTTATATAAATTGTAAATAGTTGAGGTCCCAGCACTGACATCTGTGGCACACCATTCATCACATCCTGACAACCAGAAAAAGACCCATTTATGGCTACCCTCTGTTTCCTGTTAGCTAGCCAGTCTTCTTTCCATGCCAATATGTCACCCCCTAGACCACGAGCTTTCATTTTCTGAAATAACCTTTGATGTGGCACCTTATCATACACTTTCTGGAAATCTAAGCACAGCACATCCATCGCTTCTCCTTTATCCTCAGCACATGACTCCTTCAAAGAACTCCAATAAATTGGTTAAATATGATTTCCCTTTCACAAAACCTTGTTGACTCTGCTTGATAGCCTTAAACTTTTCTCAGGGCCCTACTATAACATCTTTAACAATAGCATCTAACATTTTCCCTAGGACAGATGTTAAGCTAACTGGCCTGTAGTTTCTTGCTTTCTGTCTCCCCCCCCCTTTTAGAATAAAGAACTTACATTTGCTATTTTCCAATCTAATGGAAACTTCCAAATCTAAGAAATTTTGGAAATTAAAACCAATACATCAACTATCTCACTAGCCACTTCTTTCAAGATCCTAGGATGAAGTCCATCAAGACCCGGGCACTTATCAGCCCACAGCTCCAACAATTTGCTCAGTACCCTTTCTCTGGTAATTGTAATTTTCCCCAAGTTCCTCCCTCCCTTCCATTTCCTGTTTTACACTGTTTCTGGGATGTTGCTTGTATCTTCTACAGTGAAAATCAATGCAAAATACTTGTTCAATTCATCTGCCATCTCCTTACTTTCCATTAATAATTCCCTGGCTCACTTCCTAAAGGACCAACGTTCACTTTGTTAACTCTTTTTTTTATTTGAACACCTTTAGAAGTCCTTACCAACTATCTTTATACTTCCTTCTAGCTTTCTCTCATACTCTATTTTTCCCTCCTTATTAATCTTTTAGTCATTCTTTGCTGTTCTTTATATTCTGTCCAATCTTCTGACCTGCCATCCAGCTTTGCGCAATTGTGTGCTTTTTCTTTAAGCTTGATGCTATCTTTAACTTTTTAGCTAAGCACAGATGGTGGATTCTTCCCTTGGAAGTTTTCTTTCTCTTGGAATGCATCAATTCTGTGTATTCTGAAATATCACTTTAAACGTCTGCCACTGGATCTCTACAGACCTATCCCTTTTCAGGCATGCACAACAGTGGGAGTTCAGGTTCACTGAAATAATTGTCCAGTATTTCTAAATAATGCAGTCAAGTTCATAAATTGGAAACAGGAAATAGCATCATTGCTGCCTACTCCTCTATATAAACTAAAATTAGATAACTTCTGGCAAGCAGTGACTGTATTTCTCAAAGCTGAATATGCCACGTTCACTAAAACCTAGCTATAGCACTGATGCTGGAATTCTTAGCTGAGTTGTGCAGTTTGAAATGAACACAAGTAATGTCTTGCTGTCCTTCCAAAACCAAGTGATGCTCAATTTTGTGATGATTATGTAGTTTATATGATGCCTAGGTAGAAGTAGTAACATAAATCATTAGTTGTACATCAATGTGCATTCAAATGCAAATTAGATAGTTTTATTCCACAAAATATTGTGAGATTCAGTGTATAAGTAACTTGAGGCATGACATGTGCCAAGGGCAGCAGGCTCGGGAGTGACAGGTGACTCTGGACCGAGTGTTCCATAAGTTCTCCAACATTGGCTCTGGGTCTGTTGTAGACTCATATGATAGAGGCTAATTGCTGTGATTAGTCAACAGCTCCATTATTGTACAACACAACTACCAGGAATGGTAGAAGGCAAGCTAAATGGAGCTTGGCCTTTCTTTGCCTAGTAATTCCCATATACACACAACTGCCCCTTGTTCAGTCATCAACATCGATGAATGAGCCGAGGGTTAACTGGGCTCTTGTAACAGAGTTCTTTTTGACTAATGTGGGAAACTTCAAGAAGGCGTCAAAATTAAGCAATGCACAATAAAAATCCTATAAAAATCCTAAACCTAATTCTGTCATTCCCACACATCTCAGTAACAATTGACTAGTTAAGCAGATGGTATCATTCAACACGGGCAATTCTTCACACTTTGTTGAAACACAACAAATGGTGTAAGTGGAAGTGTGAATGCATTGCTTTAACCCCACATGAAATATTCTCCACAGAAAAATAAAGGTACAATCTATCTCAAAGCATTGCAACAATCTATTTAGTTTCTGAAGACTCAGCCTTCACAGATCTTCCAATGTCACGTGTATTACAGCTGAGAATTCCTGTTCACTAAAAGGAGATGAAGAGATACAGAATTCTTTGTCTCTCTCTCCCTGCTGCACCCGACCTTTCTTCCTCCCCAACCCCTCCCCAATGATACAATGGAAGCTTTCAGTCTATTCATTGAAAGTTCAGTTCAAAATAGTCTGGAAGGCTGGTTGGGGACGTGAGGGCGGGGGCAAAGTACTGAAATCAAAACTTCCATCACCAGAAATGTGCTAGACAGTAGTGTGTTTTATAGCAACCACAATTTAACCCTCTGCTCCGAAGAAGGGTAAATATCTCATGGATGATGTGATGAAATAGAAAACATTGTGAAGCCCATTATGGTCAATGACAAAACACATTTCATCACTTGATTTCATGAGTATGAAATTTGCTATCATTGCACCAAATACATTATACAATTGCACACAGATTTACCTTCGATAGTACATTTTTAGCACCACTTATAAATCCCAAGTGTCACATCCAGATTTTGCTTAAGGTCAGTACCAAACTGCTAACATTATGTGAAGTCCACTTCTACTGCCTGGGATTACATTTGCAGCTAACACATTGGTTAGTTGGCCTGTCAATCAACCACAACATTGAAACTTCAAGTTTCCATTCAAGGGCAATCAGACTTCTGCAGAAGGCAATCCCATGAAAAACGTGCACACAATCAGATCTTTTGTAAAAAAAGAAACTCGAATAGATCAGCAAAACTTCAAAACCGACCTGTTCAACCCTTTAACAAGACAATCCATTAAAAACGAGCCAGTTTATTATCCAAATAAATTACGGGATTCAAATTTATTCCAGATCTCCATTTAGATCAATCAGTCACACCCCCAACTGGTTGTAAAATAGGGAGGGCTTGGCTTTCAAGGCTTTAAGCACTGAATAACCCATCACGTATCTACCTCCCCCTGCCATCGCTTTTAACTACTTCAGCGCCACAGTCACTTCCGGTAGCACAAGCAATCCAAAAGAAACATCAGCAGAAAATGTTGGAAATATTCAACAGGTTAGCCTGCATTCAAAAAGAGAAAAGACAGGTTGTGATGTATCCTTCAACAGAGCAGCACATAAGGAATGTACAAAGCTCACTCCGCATCTCGAAAAAGGCGTTGACCATGGTTCAGTGGTTTTCACTCTCACCAGTGAGTCACAGGTCGTAGGTCTTGTGCACAAATTCTAGGCTGACATTCCAGTGCAATACTGAGGGAGTGCTGCACTGCCTTTTGGATGAATCACTAAACCTGTTTTCCCTTGCAGGTGCATTTAAAAGAATCCTATGGCACCATTTTGAACAGCAGAAGAGCACTTCCTGGTGTTCTGGCCAATATTTATCTCCCAACCAAACACCGAAGCAGATTATCTGAACTGCTCATATAGGATCTTGCTGTACACAAATTGGCTGCCACATTTCCTGTATTATAATAGTGCTGAAAACATTTTGTCAAAGCTTTTCATCTTGCCCTCATCAGGACAATCGCAAGAATACCAATATTAGGGGAAGCAACAACTTTATACTGTATGAGAAGCGAATGCTCATTGGTTGGCAAGTGGACTCCGATTGGTAGAGGTGTTGCCAGGGAGAATTCACCAGTTAATGGTGACTAACAGTTAACTGCCAAGCATTGTTTGAAATTTAAACCAGACAGCATGACTGATTGGTCAAGACATTGCCCTGAGGAATGAACCAGCAAATGGCTATCACTTATTTTGTTTAGCTGAAACAGGCGCAATGTGTGTACATGTTCTTTCTGTTTGCAAAGAACAGAGCCCAATGAAGCTTCCAGTACACAAAAATGTGCCACACCACGAGCCCAACTGACGACCTTAAATTGGTTGTCAGCATAATTTTTAGCACACTGAGGATTATTTAACAAATGTTGTCCAATGTCGCAAAAATATCTAATGTTGGACACTGTGTTTTGAATTTTGCAAGCACGGCTGGTTGGGTACGGTCTGTACCCTGATCGTTGCGAACAGCAGCTGGGACATGCTGTTTGATGCAATCCGCCAGTCTTTGGGACATACGGCCTACACACCTAGCATCACACTGGCACTGAAATTCATATACCACATTACTTATTTATGTGATCGGCAGAAGGTCTTTTTGGCTTGACGGCAGCATCCTGTTAGTGGCGAATATCACTCGTGTTGCGACTACATGGTAACAGAGTGAAACAGCTGGCTTAACCTGTTGCTCAATTTTTTGAGATACCTTGCCCTTCCAGGGTAATCTGAGGTAGACTGGACACTTTTCAGGGCCAAAGGGACAGCCTTAGGCCTGTTCATGAGTTTGTTTGATATACAACTCAAAAATGACCTGATCATGGTAGCAAATATCCCACAGGATGTCTTTTCAGCACAAGCTTGCATGGTGAACAAATAGTTTGGGCCCTATTTACGAGGTTGCCGATAAAGCCAATCTTATAACACATGAAACTGTAAGAGACCCAACACGTGTGTTGACCAGTGAAGGTAGGCTTGCGGTAGACCGTGGTAGAGAATCCCCTGGCAGATTTCTCAACTAGTACATCAATGAAAGGGAGTTTATTTGACTGCCCCACTTCAAAGGTGAATTTGAGTGCAAGATGGAGCCCATTTCTCACTGCATTAAAAAAAAAAATTCTCCTCATGCGCCTCTGTTTATTTTGCCAATGATTCTAAATCTGTGTCTGAGCCTCCTGCCAGTGGAATCACTTCCTCCCAACCTACTCTGACAAAACCTCCCTTTATTTTGCACACCTCTATTCAATCTCCCTTTAACCTTCTCTGCTCCAAGGAGAACAACCCTAGCTGCTCCAGTCTCTCCACATAATTGAGGTCCCTCTTCCCTGGTATGACTTGTTCAAGAAATATGGGTATGAAATAAATTACTAAAAAAGCACAACGCTGGAAATCTGAACTGTGTAGACAAATCTCAAAGCATTGTGTACAGTCCTGGAATTCCCCTGCATAATGACATCAAATCTCTGAAGGGAGCTATTTTGCTGACACTATTTACGAAGAAACATAAATCCATTCTTGATGGCCTAAAATTTTGGCAATGGGTAAATCGATGTTCCAGCTGCTTAAAAATGGAAATGTATTGTTCCATAAGACCAACAAGAGCAAATTATATTCATATACTGTAAAGAAACAACCAAAGGCATTGCACAGGAACATTTTAAATAAAGTATGATACTGAGCCACATGAGGAGATTTTAGGGCAGGTAAGTTTAAAAGAGTGTAAAGTGCTTTGAGATACCCATTAAAAGGGGATAGAGAAGTAGAGGGGCGAAGAGATGGAAGGAGGGAATTCCAGAGCTTGGTGCCTAGGCAGCTAAAGGCATGGCCACTATTGGTGGAGCAATTAAAAACAGAGGTCCAAATTGGAGGAGCTGAGATATCTGAGATTGTAAGATTGGAGAGATAGGGAAGAGGAAAGCCATGGAGGGATTTGAAAACAAAGATCATTCCCATTACTGACACCCTGATGGAATCTTAAGGGACATCACACCATTAAGAAGCAAAGTTAAAACTAGCCCTCACCCCATTGCCTGGTGGACTGTTTAAGCTTGTGTCAATTGTGTAAACAGACACAAGCGCATGTGTCATGCCCAACCTTCCCAGTAACTGACTCCACCCAAGTCTCAATATAGATGTCCATATTACAGAAAAAAAATTCAACACAGTCTCAAAGAAAAGATGTGAAAGAACTTTTAGAACACAACCAGTTTAAACAGTGCCTTCATAGCCTAATGGGTATCTCAAAGCACTTTACAGCCATTAAAGCACTTGTGAAGTTAGTCACTGCTGTAATGTTGGAAACACAGTAGCCCATTTGCGATAAAGGGCAAATCATCTGTTTAAGTAAAATAAAAACAAAAATGCTGGAAATATTCAGCAAGTCAGGCAGCAGCCATGGAGAGAGAAACAGAGCTAATGTTTCAGGTCAATGACTTTTCATCAGAACTCATCACTGTCATCGATCTGATATGTAAACTCTAGCTCTTTCTCCACAGATGCTGCCAAGACCTGACAAGCATTCACAGCATTTTATCTTTTTATTTCAGATTTCCAGCAAGTTCAGTGCTTCACTTTTCTATCTGTTTAAGTGATGTTTCTGAAGAATAAATATTGACCAGGAGTAATAAATATGTGCCAGAATTCCCACGCTCTCATTTGTACAAATCCATGGAATTCACCTGAGAGAGAAGGGGCCTTCAGCTGAAAGACAGCACCTCCAACAATGCAATAATACGCACTGGGAGCATCAACCTTGATTTAGGACTTTAATCTTTGGAATGGAACATGAACTCAAGACCTTATGATTCAGAGACAAGAAAGCTACCAACTCAGCCACAGCTGACACTTCGTATCTAAGTATCACATAGGGCGAGTTTCCAGAAAACTGCCTACATAAAAATAAATAATGAGCTGGGTGCAAAACACTTGGGAATATTCTGATGACTTCCATTTTTAAATTAGCGTTCATGACCGAATGCCAAGGTCTTTCTGGACACCTGCACTGTAGCTACTCATGTCACCACTAGAGGGAAATCTACACTGGGAAGTCAGCTGCTCCATTACCGCTTTAATCAAACGGTTGGGTGTCAAGTGCCAGTTGCTGCACAGTGACCTGCAATTTAAAATCTAGATGCTGGAGTTTCCTGAATACTGGTGAAAGCTGCGAAGCTGTGCCATTGGTTTCAGTGATATTCCAAGGATATTCCAGTTGGAAGTGATGTTGAGCTTACAATCTGTCCAATATGGGCAGCCATGTCATAACAAGATGCATGATGGGGTGATGTTATATAATGCATTTCCATTCCTCAGCAACACTTGGCGGCAGGAACAATGCTACTTTCCTGGTGCCTAATGTTGCAGTGGGACAGAATCAAGAGTTAAAATTTAAGTGGCGATATGCAGAAGGCAACCTTGGCTCCAGCAAGGCACTTGAGCAGTGTCCTTCCCTCCTTCCCAAGTTAGGCATCTCAGCATCTCTGTAAAAGGCCACCACTCCATGACTGCATGTTTCCTGACCCAGGAAATGGACCATGACAGGGGCCCACAGGTACTGACTGCACAAATTCAACTATGACTGTAGCCAGCAGAGAAAAAAAAAAGGCAGCATCAGCCCTATCCAGATATCAGTACTCTCCCTGTAACAACACAAGAAACTTCACTTCAGCAGTGGATGAATTGGGTTGCCAACTCTGCTTGCACATATTCCTGGAGGGTCATTCACATCACAACCAATCGCTGTTTGCCAACGTTACTGTGTTTACTGAGTGCCGCAAAATCACTAAAGGCTGAATATTTTAGTCTTTGTTTTATGGAATACAAAGATTTCACTGAGCTGAATGACAACAATTTATAAATCAAAGCAAGTCTGGGTAGCTCATTTCCTGCTTGGAATCATTGCTGAACTTGTTTTCTTCTAACTAGAAAGAGAACCTTTCTGTCTGCCAAATCCTCTTGCCCTCATATATGCTTGTAGTTCTCACGCTCCCCCTTTCCTCTCCCATGCACCCCTCCACGCCCCCAGCTTCTCACATCCCCAATTTTTCCTCCTCACACACTCCCTGTAATTTCCATCACTTCTCATGAAACACAGATGCTTGACCACCAGGCTGTTTACCGTAAGGGAAACAAGCAAAAATATAAAAGGCAACGGTAAACCTACAGGGGAAACATACAATTCTGAATTCACAATGTGATGAGAGCAAAATATAAATATTGGGTATCTACTTAAAAGGGATCAATTTGCAGGGTAATGAGGGATTAGCAGGGGAAGCAGTGTTCATTGAGTTGACAGCCCAGTGGAGTATTTGAGGGAATGCTGAACTGTCGAAGCTGCCATCTTTCAGGTGAGATGTTAAACTGAGGTCCTGCACACCTCCTAGGTGGATGTCAAAGATCCCACAATACTGTTCGAAGAGTTTTCCCTGTAAATATCTCCAATCCTTATCCCTCAAGCAACGTCACTTAAATTAGCTGGTCATTTCTTACATTGCTGCTCATGGAAGATTGTGCAAATTGGCTACCATGTTTGCTATATCACAACAGCGAGTACACTTGAAAATGATTTCACTGGCTGTGAAACACTTCATCAGCAGCTCACCACCACCTTGGCAAGGGCATTTAAGAATGGGCAGTAAAAATGCTGGCCTAGCCAGCGACACCCACGTCCCATGAAAGAATAAAAAAATACGGCACCAAGGTTGTGAGCTGCAAGTTTGTTCATTCTTCCATTCCTTAAATGGGTTGCTCTTTCAAGAGCCAGGACAGCCATGATGGATCAAATGGCCTCCTTCTGTGCTCTAAGACTCCCTAAGATTAATGAGGGATACATAAATGAAGAGTAAAGCACTGACATGCCACGTCTGCTGCAACAGATCCTTTCCACAGTCATTGTGCAGATGTTTGAATAGTTCATTCTTGGTCAAAATGATGTCAGAGGAATGCATTTAAAATCAACTCAATAACACCCTTGCAAGGCAGTGAGACACACACACACACACACATGCCCCATCAGACAAAAATATGAGGAATTTTAATCAGCATCCCACAACATCATTCCAATATTCTAAGCGAGAAACAAATTGCTGACATGCTGTAAATCTGAAATAAAAACAGAAAATGGTGGAATTTCTCAAGAAGTCAGGCAGAATCCACAAAAAGAGAAACTGGAGTTTTAGTAGGTTTTAGACAAGTAGAGGGGAGAGCTGGGGAGGAGAGGGAATAACAATGGAGAAGGTCTGTAAATATTTTGGAAGGCAAGAGACATTAAATGACATAAGGGATGATTGATGCAAGACAAAACCGGGGTAGTAATGAACGAGTAGGGGAACAACAGAGATGGGTCTATAGGAAAGGAGAACAGAAACAGAATCACCACCAAAAACTACTGTCTGAACAAATGGGAGCTGCAGATATGATGGGGAATATTCTAACCTGCAATACAATTAGTACAATTATGTAAGTGAACTATTACAACTGGTATCGTTTTTATGATTGGCACAAAGTAAGACCACCACAGAATGGCACTCAATAAAGTCCTTCGTTGAGGAAGGGAGTTTTCGAAATGCGAAAATTACTGAAAAAGAAAATGCTTTGGAAAAAACAAGCCCATGTTTTGCTCTATGTTTCTGCAGCTCATGGTGATTAGCCACTAATGGTGTTCCAACTTCATGTCCATTAATAGCAAGGTAAAATACAGGATCCAAGTCACAATTTCACTTCGTCTGAGCAAACCCTTTCCCCCAATTGCCTCTGAAATCTAAAAAGGAAAAGGCAAAGGTCCAATGCAAAGTGGTAAGTAATTCCTGGTGGGAATCAGTAGGTGTGCAAAGTATGGGCAACTACCAACATTCCAAAAACATAGAACAAGGAATTGTTGACTCTTGACTACTCCCTTGAAGCAGCAGACCAATTCACACCACTGTGTCAGCCAATGTGTTGGAGGTGAGGGGCAATCACAGCAAAACTCTCAGCAAAAAAAGTTTATTTTCAAAGTATAAACAAAGTCTATTTACTCAGCAATCAGAGTCTATTTAAACAGTGTACAACAGCAAACAGTCTACAGAATCTATTTAAAGAAGAGTTTTACAAACTGCAGCCAACACAACTCATGACCAAAACTAAAGCAATGTTTCCCAGTTAAAAAAATTGTAATTTCTCCAGAAAAATGAAGTGAAAGACAGCTATAAAATACAAATTATGTGGGTAAAATCCATCCCAGTCACTAACAACAGTGCAGTCTCCAGGCGCAATTGTCATTTCAGCAGGAAATAGTGGGGCCCTACAAAGCAAGTCACTCAGTCAAGGCTACTATGGATGGACAATAAATAAAAACTTGCCAGTGACATCTGCATCTTGAGGATGTATTTTAAAAATATAAGTATTGATGCTTTGGCATCAACATTGTATTCAATTTCATCTCATTGATTTGACGGGATTGAAATAAATGTTGTATTGAATTTTCACACAGAAACAGGCTATTCTACCTAGTTGGTCCATGTCAGTGTTTATGCTCTGCATGAGCCTCCTCCCACCCTATCGGTATATCCAATATTCCTTTGCGTATGGCTGAAAAAAACATTTTGTCTGAGCTTTTTGCCTTGCCCTCATCAGGACAATCGCAGGAATACCAATGTCAGGGAAAGCGACAGCTTTACACTGGATGAGAAGAGAGCACTGATTAGTTGGCAAGTGGACTCTTCAGTTACTAATGGGTATCTCAGATTTATGGACCATTGTTTTGGACTACACTAGAAGTAGAAACATCTCTTTCTAAACAGAAGCAAAATACTGCAGATGCTGGAAATCTGAAATAAAAACGAAAAATGCTGGAAAAACTCAGCAGGTTTGGCAGCATCTGTAGAGAGAGAAACAGAGTTAACGTTTCAAATCCAATATGAGTCTTCTTCGTAACCTTAAGGACCTCTATCAAGTCACCCCTCCATTCTCTTTTCCTAATAGGTATAGTCTCTCAGTTCTGATACCATGCTATAAATTTATTTTTGCACCTTCTCCGGTGGCTCTATGAAATGGAGACCAGAACTGTGTATGATACACTGAGCACTGTCAACTTGGAGATGTGTTAGAAGACCAAGGGGAACTAGAGTTTGTAACTTCAGATTAACGTACATGCCTGCTTTAAATATGGGACACCTCCAAACTCAGTGTAAATGAGAGACCGGAAATAAGTCGGAGATGGTCCAACAGTACGAGAAAGTGTGAGACACTGGTCAAAGTGAGCCCAAAAATTGCAACAGGAAGAATGGTGGAAGTAGTGGGGACAGTCGCTAATTCCTGTAATTTTAATATGACAGCTAAAATCGAAGAAAACAATTTATACTAGCTTGCAGAATCATAAAATATTAAACAATCTTTGCTTTACCAGATGGCCTTTTTAAAATCTCATTTTGTATAAAATCTGTGACCTGAAGAAGTCCCCAGTCCCAAGACTTAAAAAAAATGTTTTCTTGATGAAATGGTCTTTGATATAAACAGCCATTTGGAGGCTGTGTACAAGTTAAATTGTAAACAACACAGGGACTGATGACCCTCTCTTGCTATGCCCCATTCACTGATCCAACACCATTCTTCCTGTTGTGATTTTTGGAGTCATTTTAACCAAAGTGTCTCAATCTCTTGTGCTGCTGGGCCAGCTCCAATTCTAGCTTCCTGTCTCTCATCAACAATTACGTTGAATTTGGAGGTCTACCATATTTAACACAATAAAAACCCCTTGGATTACTGGAAGACATGTAAATTAATCTGGAATTACTGCCTCCCTTGGTCTTCTAACATATTTCCAAGTTGACAGTGCTCAGCACACTGTGCACAGTTCTGGTCTCCATATCATGTAAGCACTGGAGAAGCTGCAAAAAAAATTACAAAGCTGATACCAGAACTGAGACTCTTTGCAACTGACATGGGGTAAAAAAAGAACAGACTGGGAATCTTTTCTCTAGAAAAGAGAACACAGGAGTGACCTCATGGAAATCCTTAAGATTAGGAAAGGGTTTGATAGGGTTGATGTAGAAATGTTTTCCCTTGTGGTAGAGTCCAGAACTATAAGCCATTAATATGAAGAAAATAGTCATTAAATAATCCAATAAGGAATTAAAGAGGAACTTCTTAACCCGAGAGAGTGGTGAGAATGTAGAACTCATGACTGCAGCGATTAGTTGAGGCAAATAGCACAGATGCATTTATCAGGGAACCAGATATATAGGTGGAGGGAGAAAGAAATGGGATGATTTGTTGGAAGAAGAGGGGTGGGATGATGCTTTTGTGGAGCATAAAAACTGACATGGACCAGATGGGCTGAATGGCCTTTGCTGAGCCTGTTAATTCCATGGATTTTCTAAAGGAACATAGACACACTGGTGCAACGGGCAGGCATATGGCAGATGTAATGCAACGCAGAAAAGTGAGTGTTAAAATTTTTTGGGAGGAAGGATGAGGCGAGACAGCACAAGCTAAATGATATAATTTTAAAGGAGGCGTAAGAGAAGAGATAAGCCTGGGGATGTTTGTTCACAAAACTTTGAACTTGGCAGAACAATGTTAACAAACAATAAAGCATATGAGATCATTGGTTTTTTTGATAGAAGCATAGAGTACAAAAGCCAGAAAGTTACACTAAACCTATATAAAAAAACGCATCCAGCTCAAGCTGCAGTATGGTGTCCAATTCTGAGCATCACATTCTCAGAAGGATAGGAAGTCTTTTGAGAGGGTATAGGAATTTTTTTTTAAAATGGTTGCAGGGATAAGGAATTAGTAACATGGGTAAACCGAGGAACTCAGGGTTGTTTTTCTTAGAGTCTTAGAGCAGAGACAGTTAAGAGCAGATTTGAAAGATGTGTTTAAAATCATGAAAGAGAAGCTGTTCCCAATGGCTGAAGATTCAATAGCCAGAGGGCTCAGATTTAAGGTGAATGACAAAAGGATCAGAGGCAACGAGTTGTGGGTGGTGGGGGGGTGTGTGTGTGTGTGTGTGGATGCGGGAGTGGAAGAGGTAATAACAACCTGAAAAACAGAACTGGATAAATACTCAAAGGAGCAAATATTGTACGGTTATGGGATGACAGCAGTGTAGGGTAACTCTTTGGAGTACAAACACGTTTCCATCTGTTCCTATTCAGATGAAGTTACATTGTTTCATAGTTTGCCATTGTGAGATTTGAACTCTTGATCTTGGGGTTACAAGCCCAGTACTATAACCACTTGGCTATTTAGGCCAAGCCAACAGTGTAGGGTAATGGGACTAACTGAAAATGCTTCAAAAAGAGCAGCAGCAGATTTGATGGGCCAAATGGCCTCCTTCTGTACTGTACTGTTCTATGTTAAATATAACATCAAAAAGAGACTTCTGCATTTTTATGGAGCCTTACATGACCTCAGGCATCCCAGAGACAACAAAGCACGGTTTTTTGAAGTGTAGTCGCTGTTTCATGTAAGAAACATACAAACATACGCAATAGGAACAGAAGTAGGCCATTTGGCTCCTCGAACATGCTCCACCATTCAATAAGATCATGGCTGATCTATTTGTGTTTTTTATTCCACATTCCCATCTAGCCCGATAACCTTTGATTTCCTTGCCTAACCAGAATCTATATACTCTGCCTTAAAAATATTCAAAGGCCCCACTTCCACCACCTTCTGAGGCAGAGAATTCCAAAGTCGCACAACCCTCAGAGAAAAAAAATCTCCTCATCTCTGTCCTAAGAGGGCAACCCCTACTGTTAAAACAGTGCCCCTTAGTTCTGGACTCACCCACAAGAGGAAACATCCTTTCCATGTCCACTTTGTCAATACAGTTCAGGATCTTACATATTTCAATCAACTCATCCCTCACTCTTCTGAACTCCAATGGAAACAAGCCTAGTCTGTCTAATCCTTCCTCATTAGACAATGCACTCATTCCAGGTATTAATCTAGTAAACGTCCTCTGAACCACCCCCAACGCATTTGCATCCTTCCTTAAATAAGGAAACCAAAACTGCAAACAATATTCGAGATGTGGCCTCACCAATGCCCTGTATAACTGAAGCATAACATCCTTACTTTTATATTCAATTCATCTCATAATAAAGGAGAGCATTCCATTAGCCTTCTTAATTACTTGCTGTAACTGCATACTATCTTTTTGTGACTCATGTACTAGAACACCTAGATCCCTCTGCACCTCCAAATTCTGCAGCCGTTCTCTGTTTAAGTAATACTCTGCTATTTTATTCTTCCTGCCAAAGTGAACAACTTCACATTTTCATACATTATACTCCATTTGCCAGATCTTCACCCACTCACTTAACCTATCTATATCCATCTGCAACTTTCTTACCTTAATTTCTTACCTATCTTCATCATTTGCAAATTTAGTTACCATGCCTTCACTCCCCTCATCTATAAATTGTTAAAAGCTAAGGCCCCAGCACAGATTGCTGTGGGACTCCACTCATCACATCCTGCCAATCAGAAAAAGACCCATTTATGCATATTCTATGCTTTCTGTCAGCCAATCTTCTATCAAAGCTAATATGTTACCTCCTATGCCATGAGATTTTATTTTCCGCAATAACCTTTGATGTGGCACCTTATCAAATGCCTTCGGGAAATCCAAGTACTGCAGGTCTACAGGCGCCTCTTTATCCACAGCGCAAGTTACTCCTTCAAAGAACTCCAATAAATTGGTTCCCTAGGATCAAGTCCATCAGGACCCAGAGGCATGGTTGTCAAATTGTACCAGCAAGGTCCCACAAACAGCAATGAAATAAATAGTCAACGCGATGTTGGTTGAAGGATAAATGTTAGCCAGGACACAGCCGAAAAACTCTCCTGCTCTTTCATGAAATAGTGCCATGGGATTGTTTAAATCCACCCGAGGGGGCAGGCAGGGCCTCAGTTTAACATCTCATCTGAAAGACTGGCCCTGTCAGACAGTGTAGCACTCACTCAGAATTGTACTGAAGTGCCAGCCTCGATTATTGTGCTCAGTACCCAAGATCACGGTGTGGCGTAATGTCACTTCCGGTGCCACCACTGTCAATCAGCCCAGCAAAACCGGCCACATCAGCTCACACAAGAAGAATGGCTAATGATAAGGCAGCAGAGATCCCATTGTTTGGGGAGGGAGGGAGGCAGTGGCATAGTGGTATTGCCACTGTACTGGCATTCCAGAGACCCAGGATAATACTCCGGGAACCCAGGTTCAAATCCAGATGGTGAAATTTGAATTCAATAAAAAGAATCTGGAATTAAAAGTCTCAAGATTGCCGATTGCCATAAAAACCCATCTGGTTTATTAATTTCCTTTAAGGAAGGAATTCCTTACCTGGCCTGGCCTACATGTGACTCCAGACCCACATGTGGTTGACTCTTAAGTGCCCTCTGAACAAGGGCAATTAGGGAAGGGCAATAAATGCTGACCAAGCCAGAAATGCCCACATCCCTTGGATGAATAAATTTAAAAAAAGGTGCCATAGACAGGGAAAGAGGAAACAATCTGTTTAAAAGAAAATAAACGCTTCTCCCTACAGCAGGTTTCCAAATCTTTCAACATGTATCCAAAGCACACCGCCAATCTTTAAAATCAATTGCAGCGCATGCAAGCCATTAAGAAAAGGAAGCTGGTGTCCAGTGCAAAATCTATACCTCCTCTACTGAGCAAGACAGATAGCAGCAGGAGAAAGCAGCAGCAGCAGAAAGATTACGGGCATCAGTAAAACGTTATTGATCACTCTCTGCTTGGAAGCCTCCACAATGTCCTGAGCAAATTTCCCACAGGATTTCATGCTGCTTTAGGTGTCTATTTCTCATTGGTATATTTTGGCCTCATAGAGCAGTGGGAATAATGGAAATGAGGTCACCTGGAGGGGACCCTCACTTTCTTGCCTGTGGCCAGAAGCACAACTGGAGCAAAGTTACAAAATATAATTTTTTAGCCATCTTTTTTGGTTCTGCAATGAAGCAACATTATACAGTCGTCAGGGTTATAGGGCATTCCCATTAACTGTTAAAATATTGCTGCATACTTTGCCAATTTTATACATTCCTTTTGCAAAGTCATTAAGGGAGTCATTGTGAGTATAAGGTTGATAGTCCCTTGCAAGCTACCAAACTGAAATCGTGGAATCATGCAGTGTAGTAGGAGGCCATTTGGCCCATTGTGCCTGTGCTGGACCCTTTGAAAGAGCAATCTAATCAGTCAGATTCCCCTGCTCTTTCCCCAAAACCCCACTATTTTTCCATTTAGATATTTATCCAGTTCTCCTTTGAAAGTAACTATTGAATCTGCTCGCACTGTCCTTTCAGGCAGTGCATTCCAGATCACAACAACTCGCTGAGTAAAATAAAATTCTCATCTCGCCGCTGCACATCTCATCATTCATGAATACAAGTGCAAACCCAAACATTGAAGCTCCCCCAGGCTCTCAGAGGTAAGGGCACCATGTAATCAATGGCATGAAAACAGAAGCTCTCGGGCTTCAATCATGAAATACAGAGAGTGAACACAGCTCAGTAGGTGGCAGTAGTGAGATTACAATGAGCTCCACACAAAACTTGAAGATAAGAAGCATTGCAGATACGAGTGAATAGGATCTAGAATAAACAAAAATTCTATTTTCCTACAAACTAGAGGTTTCCGATTTGTTTGAACTTTACCATGTATTCCTCAGTATTATTTATAATCAGTACCCTTAGACTTGCAGCTCTGCTTCCCAAGGATTGCCCTCCATCCCTCCTCTACTTGCAGGAACAGGATACTGCCAGGCCAGGCAACAACAACTGTCCAACAGCACACTGTAGGAACCAGTGGAGGAGAAGACAGATGAAAGAACGCACAAATCTTCTGCCTGGTACTGCCACTTAACACAGTTGAACCAAAGCTGCTGAACTAAGTTCTTTAACCAATAATTCCCAAAAGTTTAGTAAACCCCCATTACAGATTCACATGGGTTAATCAGTTGAGGTTCCCTATTAAAAATAAGACTTTCCATTGAGGATAAAATGAAGTTTTTGAAACAGATTTAGCAAATCTACTTCTGCTTTAGTTGTGTCGGTATCACAGACTAATATCCATATTCCACTAACATTTATATGGGTAGCACTAGATGAGCCAGGCATGACCTGCTGAGATGGTCATCCTGATAATGAAAACTTTTAAATGGAAATAATCTAGAGATGGATCTTGAAGATTTCAAGTGATGGGGCTGTGACTATTTCTCCTTTGCCAGCTTGGTCCATTGTGGGATTGTCCTTGTGAAGAAAGATTGTTGATTCACTGTCTTGGAAATATGTTGTCTTTGTAGTTTGTGTGGATGGTCACCTATGTTTTGTCATTGCTGGAGGGTACCAGGTACTTGTTCCTGTCAATTCCCACCAGTCCATTCTATATTTTATAGAACACGGTCAGCCTACTTTTCTCCCTCCTTTGCTGTAGTAATTCCCATTCCAAATCTTTAAGCGAGGATGTGACACTGGTATTTCCCACACTGATTTGTGCAGAATCAGGCAACGTCTTTGAATCACTTAAATCTTATTTATATCTCTCACCATTTAAGGATCCCACACACAACCAGGATTGGACAAATGAATGTCTGGTAAGCTATAACTCTGATGCTTTTCTTGCAGTATCAAAAAACTCCTTCAGAAATCCAAGAGCCCTGTTTGTTTTGGACATTATCTGCTGAATGTGGAATCTCCATTGAAGATCGGTTTTAAGATGAACCCCCAGGTATGGTTGTGTTTCTACAGATCATAGTATAGATACATCAAGTGAGACACTATAAGATTCTTGCTACGCTCATACAACAATGGACAGGAAAAGACCCTCCCATCCATCCAGACTGTCTCACACAACTGCCTAGTATTTGGCAATGTATAGACCCGCCACCCCACCAGGAACCATGCCTGGCTTCTTTGCAGGCTTTGTCTTTTTCAAGTGATGAGTATGATGTTTTAAAGGCCATAAACAAATGTCACTCTGCAAAGGTACAAAAGGAGAACAACTTTATATTCATCGAGATTCCAGTCATCAACCAGTGTTTCCAGTGAAATAAATTTTTGCGGCCTGCACATACCTCAGCAACTTTACCTCGAGAAGGTAGGGGTGGGGGTGAGGGGGGTGCTTGAACTTTCTTCTATGTCAATGCCACAAAGTTTTATAAAGACCCTCCTAAGTAATGAGTCAAGGGCAGATGGCCAGGCATTTTGTATAATTATCTGAGTGGCCCCAGGAAAAGGACCAAAACAGAGAACAGGTTAGGCAGATGTTGTCCTTTTCCAACTGCCACACCATAACCCAGTTTGGTCTTCAAGTAGCCTGCCAACCATCTATGTTTAGACATAAATAATGGATGAACCTGTGAAGTATAAGAAGCCTGGCCAGCCCACCACCATCCAACAACCCCGCCCACTCTACCCCACTTTAGATTCTGCCTTCGCGCAGATTCGTATGGAATCACAATCAGCTTATGGAAATGGAAATTGGAAGGAAGGAACTTATATTTGTCTCATGCCTTTCACAGTCTCAGGTTGTACCATAGCACTTCACACATGTATTTAACTCTTAATACAAAGGCAATAATATGGCAGATGCTGGCAAACAGAAATAAAAACAGAAAATGCTGGATATATTCAGCAGGACAGGCAGCATCTGTAGAAAGAGGACTAGAGTTAACAAAGAATTTTTGATGAAAGGTCATCCACCTGAAGCGTTAACTCAGATATTGTTGGCCTGCTTTGCTTAATGTTCCCAACATTTTCTGCTTTTATTACAAGTATTTTACTGTTGGCTAAGTTTCTAAAGCAATTGTCTTTGTATTTTTAATTAGTAACCTTTAACCAAAGTGCCAATGGGCTTATAGGCTGCAATACTTAAAGTTGGGAGAGCTTAAGATTCAAACTAAACTCGCTTATTACCAAAAGCCAGACTTGCATTTCTACATGGGACATCCCAAAGAACTTTACAGCCAAATACTTTTGAGGTGTAGTCATTACTGCAATATAGAAAACGTGGTAGCCAATTTGGACATGGCAAGCTCCCGCAAACAGCAGTGAGGTGAATAGCCAACAAGCAATCCATAATGTTAGGTCAGGAACTAATGTTGCCTAATATACCCAGAGATCTCCTCTGCTCTTAAAAAAAAAGTGCCATGAGAGTCCACCTGAGAGCACAGACAGGGACTTAGTTTAATGTCTTATCAGAGAGATGGCAGCTCCAGTGCAGTACTGAGGGAGTGCCGCATTGTCACAGCGTCACACTGGATTATGTGCTCAAGTTTCGGAGTGGGATTTGAACCCATGACCTTCTGACTCAGAAGTGAGACTGCAACCCATTAAGCCAGGGCTAACATCTGAAAAATGTTATAATAATTTTTATATTTAGATAACACCTTTCACATAATAAAATGTTCTAAGGCATGTCAAAGAAACATTATAAAACTAAAATCACACTGAGCCACAAAGAGATATGATGTCAGATTCCCAAAAGTTTGGTCAAAGAGGTTTTAAGGAATGTGGTGAAAAAGAAAGTGAAGTAGAAATGCAGGAAGATGTAGGGAGAGAATTCCAGAGCTTGGGGCTTAGGCAACTGCAGACACAGCTGCCAAAGGTGAAGCGATTAAAATCAAGTATTCTCAAAAGGTCAGAATTTAATGAGCGCAGAGATCTTGGAGGGTTGTGGAGCTGGGGGAAGGTTACAGAGATAGGGAGGAGCAAGACCACAGAGGGATTTGAAAATGAGGATGAGAATTTTAAAATCAACACATTGCTTGACCAGGAGCCAATGTAGGACAGCGAGCACGAGATGATGGGTGAACTGACTTTCTGCGAGTAAAGATACAGGCAGCAGAGTTTTGGGTGACCTCAAGTTTGGGGAGGTTAGAATATAGTAGACTGGCCATGAATGTGTTGGAATGGTCAGATCTAGAGGCAACAAAGGCTTAAATGAAGGTTTCAGCAGCAGATGAGCTGAGATAGGACGAAGTTGGGACACATTACAAAACATAGAAATAGTTGGTGATGGTGCAAATATCACAGAAGAACCCAGTCATTGGTGCAGGTAAGCCAGTGTGTATCGGGAGTGTTAACAGCAGAAAGGGCAGTCAGCTGTAAAAACCATCTGTTAAATCCATGAATGACGGTTGATAAAAAGGGTGATCAACCAGCATTGTGGTGACTCCACATAACATGTAAAAAGCTGAAAGAGAAAGGAAGGGAGGTTATGGTGTGAACATGTGGCTGGATGCTCATCTCAGAGTCAACTATGACACCAAGGTTGCCAATGGTCTGATTTAGTCTCGGGGGTGTTTTGCTAGAGAGAGAGAGAGAGAGAGAGAGAGAGAGAGATGGAGTCTGTAGCTAGGGAACAGAGTGTGGAGAAGGCATCAGAAACAATGGCTTCAGTCTTCCTAATATTTTATTGAGGGAAATTTCAGCTCATCCAGTACAGGATATTGGTTAAGCAGTCTGATAATTTTGCAACACTGGAGTGGCAAAAGAAGCAATGGAGACAAGAGGAGAAAATTTTTCATGCGGCAAGTAGTTAGGATCTGAAATGCACTGCCTGAGAGTGTGGTGTTGGCAGGTTAAATCGAGACATTCAAAAAGGTAATTGGATTATAATCTGAAAAGGAAGAATGTGCAGGGTTATGGAGGGAAGGCATGGGAATGGCACTAGGTGAATTGCTCATTTGGAGAGCCAACTCTGACATGACAGGCCGAATGGCCTCCTTCTGTGCTGTAATAATTCTGTTACTCTGGGTGGTGCTGCCGTGAGGGAGCATGTAGATGAGAAATAGAGGAGGCCAAGGATAGACCCTACAGGGACACCACAGTTAACTGTGCAGGAGCAGGAAGAGAAGGCATTGCAAGTGATACTCAGGTGACAATTAGATGGATAATGGAACCAGGTAAGAGCAGTCCCACCCAGCTGGACGAGAGTGGAAAGGCATTGGAGGAGGATGCCATTGTTAATCTTGTCAAAGGCTGCAGGCAGGTCAAGGAGGACGAGGAGGGAATATTTCCTTGGTCACAGTCTCTTAGGATGTCATGTCAGGACACACAATGAACAGCTGTAACAGGATTAAGTAAATTGCTTTGAATTTTGGAACAGCTCATTTACTTAGTCAATGTCTTGATATGGTGGGACACTGTTACTGCCATTAACAAGAGGCAACAGAGAGCAGAGTGAAGATTAGGTACACAGGACTTGGAGCAGGAGTAGGCCTTACGGCCCTTCGAGCCTGCTCCGGCATTTAGTAAGATCATGGCTGATCTGGTCATGGTCTCAACTCCACCTTCCTGTCTCTCCCCCATACTCTCAATTCCCCCATACCTGTGTCTATCAAAAATCTATCTAACTCAGCCTTGAATAAATTCAATGACCCAGTCTCCAATGCTCTCTGGGGAAAAGAATTCCACAGACTAACAATCCTCAGAGGAAAAAAATCTCATCTCTGTCTCAAAAGGGAGATCTCTTACTCTTAAACTGTGTCTCCTAGTTCCTGTTTCCCACACAAGAGGGAACATCCTTCAATCTATGAAGTGAACTGAAATCCAGAAGCACAGCATTAGTTTGCATCTTCCTGGTATCCAACTTATCAAGTCCCATCAGAATCTTATATGTTTCAATAAGATCACCTTTCTTACAAGTCAGATTACAATGCGGAGTTGAAAGGAAAATCATGAACTCCAGAAATCAAACTTTACAGGAGTTCGAATCAAATCTGAAAGAGAAAGGGATTGAGACAGAGGGGCGGCCCTTTCTCAGCTGGAAACACACGAGCCCTTGGTCTCATGGAAAATCAATCTTCCATGAATTTTCAACATTTTCAGAACATGAACTGGCCACCTCCTGAAAAAATCCAGAAAGGTAGTCTGCTACAATGTCCTGTACATAACTAAATGGCTACCACACAAAAACTAGAACATACAAGCTATGTGCATTGCCAGCCATGGCTCAGTTGGTAGCTCTCACCCGAATCAGAAGAACATGGGTTCAAGTCCCAATCCAGATGCTGGAGCACAAAATCTAGGCTGACAATCCAGTGCAGCATTGAGTGAGCTATTGCTGCCTTTCAGGTGAGACATTAAACCAAAGCCTGGTCTGCCCTCTCAGTCTGATAGGCAAGATCCCATGGCACTATTTTGAACAAAAGCTGGGGAGTTCTCCATCACCTGGTTGTCACATTGCTATTTGTGGGATCTTGCTGTGGACAAATTGACAGTCATGTTTTATACTTTACAAAGGCGACCACACTTCAACAGCACTTGAGATTGTGAAAGGCATTGCTTAAATGGACATTCGTTATTTTTATGAAAAAACATATCCAGCTGAGAGACCATTTACAATGCTGGAATCTCTGAAGAGAACTCAAAGGGTTAGCGAGTACACATCTTGCACCTAGCACAGAAAAGATCCAAATATATAGATGTTAAATAGAAAATACTATCTTTTCGCTCTTTTTACAAACAGTAAACACAGAGAAACAAAACAACCATTCATTTACATAATCTCACCATAGATTGAAGGACCGAATAAGGTCTGATGTACCCAAGAGTCATGGATAAGCAATAGGGAACAAAAATCAATGTCAATTGATCCATTACTGAAATCAGAAGTGGTCTTACATTATATGAATGCCTTTGTGCACAATTTATTATTTGGTATCAGTAAGGTTAAAGCCCAAGGTTCAGAAGCCAGGTGTCACTGGTGAGAGCCTTGTACAGTATAGAGGATGCTTTTAGACTCATTGCTGTCTCAAATCTGGTCCTATCTCTGTGTTCCTCCTCATCAAGGATTCCTGGTTCTTAATCTCACTTCACAAATATAACTAATACTGCAGCCAAGAAATCCTTCCAAAAGAAAACAAATAAACGTTAACTAGATTTGCTCTCTTGCCAACCTTCCAACATCTATGCACTCAACGCGGGTTTTTAGTTCATTCTTTGAATGCGGGCACTGCTGGCATTTATTGACAAAGATGACAGCAGTAGGTGCTTTCTCAAATGGTGATGGGCAGTTTGATACAAGCATGTGGCTTGCATGGCCACTCCAGAGTTGATCGTCAACTACGCTGGTGTGGGACTGGAGTCACATATAGGCCCGACTGAACAAGGATGGCAGGTTTCCTTCCCTAAAGGGACATGAGTGAACCAGCAGGGTTTTTAATGACAATCCCACAACTTCATTGTCACTTTTTACAGAAACCAGCCCCTGCCCCTTGATGTTATAGGCACACTTCTGGCAAAAAATTCACCAAATAGCTTTCTCAAGAGCAGTCACTGATGTAATGTAGGAAAAATGGCCATCCATTTGCATGTAGCAAACTCCTGCAAACAGCAATGTGATAATGATCAGACAATCTCTTTTAGTCACATTGGCTGAGAGGTCAATATTGGTCAGGTCAGGGGAACAACACCCCTGTTCTTCTCCAAATACTGCCACTACTGATCAGCCAGTAACTGTTTTCACATCCACCCAAAATGGGTGACAGGGTCTCAGTTTAGCTCAGTCACATTTGTAAGTTGGCACCTCTGTAAAGGCACCATACCCTCAGGTTTGCACCAGAGAGATAGTCTAGATTTTGTGCTGAAGTCTCTCAGTGGAGTTTGATCCCAGAACCGTCTGAATCAGGAGGTAAGGGTGCTACTGACTGAGCTACAGCTGACAGCTACACCAACAACTTATATTTCTAAAGCATCTTCAACATAACACAGACAAAATAAATTGGCAATGTGCTAAGGGTTTAGTCAAAGGGGTATGTTTTAAGCAGCATCTTAAAGGAGGAGAGAGGCGGAGAGGATTGTTGAGGGGATCCCAGAAAGATTATTCACAAACATTTTAAACCTGAACAGTAATCTTCCTAACTTTCTAATGTAGCAGATGATGCTGTGTTTTGTTGCGCAGCAGAAACTGGAAATCAAACAGCACCACTTAATTACTGCATGTTGCTCTCAAGCACTTTTGTTTCATTGTTTCTCACTAGCAGCAGTTTTCTAAGCAGCAGCAGAGGTTGCAGAGTACAATCGATCCAACAAAACAGGGGCAGCAACAAATATCAGCTGGAAGGAAGCGATAGAATGAAGGCAGATAGAAGGGAGGAAACACAACAGACATTTGTCAGCTGAAGTTCAGTGGATAGCAGTCTTATCTCCAAGTCAGAAGGTTGTGGGTTCGAGCCCCACTCCAGGAACTGTGAATGTGATAAAACAAATTTTCTGGTCATTTTCACATTGCTGTTCGTGGGAGTTTGCTGTGTGCAAATTGACCACTGCATTTCCTACATTACAACAATGACTACATTTCAGGAAGTACTTCATTGGTTGTAAAGCACTTTGGAACATCTGGTGGTTAGGAAAGGCACTAGATAAATCCAAGTATTTCTTTCATTTCTCCTTCCAGGGTCAAATACCCATTAGGAAAGGCTGAACAGAATGGGGCTCTTCCAGAAAAAGAGAAGATTGATGGTGACCCAATGGATGTTTTTATGATAATGAAAGAACAGATATAGAGAAAACGTTCCCACTTGTTGGTGAATCCAAAACTACTAGCCATTTATAAAAGGTACTCAACGACTGAACAGGGGTAGAAAGTTCCAAAAATTCACAACCCTTTGAGTCAAGAACTTTCACCTCATCTCAATGCTAAATGGCCATCTCCCTATCCCGAGACTGAGGTGGCTATTCCCGACTCCCCAACCAGGGGGAAACATCCTATTAACATCTAACCTTTCAAGCCCCTTAATAAATGTATATGTTTCAATGAGATCACCTCTTAATCTTCTAACCGTTGCAGAATACAGGCCTAGCTGACTTAATTTCTCCCCCAGATAAATTGCCTCATCCCATGAAAACAGTCCAAAGAACCTTTATTACACTCCCTCTAGGGCAAGTTTGCACATAATACTCTAGATGTGGCCTTACCAATGCCCTGTGTATCTGTAGTAAGACTTTTATACATCAATCCCTTTGTTACAGAAGCTGAAACACCATTTGCCTTTCCAATTGCTTGCTGTACCTGCATATCAATTTTCTACAATTCTTGTAATGTTTCCCAGTCTCTTATCATTTTAAAAATAACCTGCTTCCCTATTTTCCTTCCAGTGTGGATAACTATACACTTGACCTCATTTTTTCCATCTGTCATAGTCTTTCCCACTCACAAAACAATCTATATTCCTTTGCAGCCTCTTTACATCCTCCTCACACCTGACTTCCCCTCCTAACTTTGCACAGTCAACAAATTGGATGCATTACAGTCAGACCCCTCTAATTTACTGATAAATCTGTTAGAGTCAAAGACAATTTCCTGTTCAGAAATCTATGGCGACTCTGTTTAATCATATTATCATTTTCTAAGTGCCATGGTACCTTGTCCCTAATAATAGATCCTAGCATTTACCCTATTTCTGATGCCAGGCCTATAGACCCCAATTGTCTTGCCATCCTTTACTGAAGAATGGGGTTACGTTTGCTACCTTTCAATCATGGAAACAGTTCCAGAATCTAGGGAATTCCAGAAGATAAAAAGCAATGTTGCTACCAACTCTGTAGCCACCTCTTTTAAAACCCTAGGATGCGGGCCATCAGGCCCAACAAATTCAACAACTTTTTGTCCCATTAATTTCTCCAGCATTACTTCTTTACTAAAAATAATTTATTTAAATTCCTCATTAATGCCAGACTCCTAGCTCCCCACTAATTCCAGGGGCAGGATCTTTTGGTCCGCAAGCGGGGGCGGGGCCCACTCGTCAACACGTAAAATGATGTCAGCTGGAACTCCCAACATCACCCCACATCATTTCCATTTTCAGGTCGACGGGAGCGCAGCTGAGTCAGCTGCACACCTGCCGATCTGTCAACGGCCTATTGAGGCCATTGAAAAACTAAGATTGACGGGCAGGCCGGGAGCCCTGGCAGGCTTCAGAAAAAGCATGAAACCTCATCCATGGGTGGGATGAGGTTTCATGAGGGTATTTAAATTTTTAAGAAAGGTTCAATAAAATTTATGGACAATGTCACATGAGGGGATATGGCAGGGAAAATTTTTAAACATGTTTATTAAAAGTTTTAAATCAGAGCTGATCTCCCTGAGGCAGTACTTAGCCTCAGGGAGATCTGTGCGCTCTTTCGCGCACTTCGGCTAAGGGAATACCACCCCCCACCCCACCCCTACCACACCCCAGCCGCAGGAACACACAGCACTTCCTGGCGGACATCACACTGGGCGGGCCTTAATTGGCCCACACACGCAAAATGCTGGCATGCCCCAATTAGGGGGCACCCCCGCCCGTTTCCGCGTTTCCCTCACAATGGTGGAAAACATTTTCGCAGAATTTTTTTTGTCTCTTCTACTGTGAAGATAGATAAAAACTATTAGTTTAATGTCTCTGAAATGTCCTTATTTCCCCAGTTTGTTTTCTCCCATCTTTGCATCTAAGAAACCCACATTTACTTTGGCTAACTTCTTCATCTTTACACATAGACTCTTTTACAATCTGTTTTTATGTCTCTTGCTACTTTACTCTCCTCTTTCTTTTCTCATCAATTCCTTGGTCATCTTTTGCTGAATTCTAATCACCTCCCAATCCTCAGGCTTACTATGCGTTTTGGCAATGTTATTAGCCTAATTCCATCTTTAACTTCTCTTAGCCGTGGTTGAACCACTTTTCCCATGGGTATTTTATTCTTTAAAAGAATGTATGTTTGTTGCAAAATATGATTTAATTTTTTAAATATTTGCCATCAATTAGATGAAGACAGTGAGTGGAAACTCCCATAAACACCAACTTGGACCAGTTGGACTGAATGGTCTGGTAGCTGTGAAGTACATTTAATTCCGTGTAAATCCTCTTGACCCATTCCAAGCCAAATTCACATGATTGTCTCACTGAGTGAATCCGTTTTAAGCATTCAATTATTGAATGCTTAAAAATAATGCAAGTAATTTTTAGGCACAAAAAACCTGAACCTTTAGCAACTATAGGCGCATAAACTGGAAAATATTTCCAATCCAACATTCCATAGAGAAAGGAAGTAATTCTTGAGGTAGATCAAAAAGACAAAGAAAAAGTTTAAAATATACATGAATGTTCTACAACAATTTGCATTGATACAGCATGTTTAAGGTAGAAAAGCATCTGAGTGCTTCACAGGAGCATAACCAAACCAAAAGAAAAATGACCTCCCCTCCATCATAAAGTCTGAAGAAGTGGTATTATTCACTGGATTTTAGAGTTTTCAGCTCTATACACAATTGCTCAGATGATAATGAAGCAATCCATACCTGCACACAGCAAGACCTGGACTTGGTCTGAGTAGTTGAAAATAGTATTTGTGCCACACAATGACCAGCGCCAGCCAGAGAGCACCTAATCAACTCCACTTGACATTCAATGGCATCACCATTGTCCATTCCTCCACCACCAATATCCAGGGGATCACTATAGACCTGAATCTTAACTAGACCAGCCACATAACATAAATACTGTGGCTACAAGACTGACTCAGGAGGTTTGATATTCTGTTGTGCGAATATCCCCATCCATCAGTTTCTCCATCACCAGCGCACTGTGGCTGCAGTGTGTACCATTAGGAAATAGAGAAGGCTAGGTCATTGTAGGATGCACCATGTCAGCATTGGACAGGCTGGATAGGCCACTGGGGTTTTTTTGCTATCCTTTTTTCATAAGGGCATATTCCCCCATCAGTTACCTTCCTTGTTCTGAGTTCTTCAAATCAGGCCACTCCTCAATCGTTCCTTTCTTAGGAACATAGCCCAAGTGAAAAAAAGCTGTACAGGAGAATTCAAGTGGTGAACTTGCAAAAAAAGGCAACCGATTGGCGAGCTACCTGGTTAGCCATGATATATGCTGCATGGAACTGCAAAGCTGCAAGAAAGACTCCTTGCTGGAACATCCAAAACACCGTCTGAACTTCAATCTGGGTGTGACCTGCCTTACACTTAGTGTTGCCAACTTTAGTTGGATGCAATTCTTGGAGGTTTGATCACATGATGTGTTGCCTCCAACCAGGCTACCCCCCCCACACTATCACCATTGGCTGTCCAACTTGTCCATCCTTGCAACACTCCTTCCCACATGAAGCGTTCTCGAAATTCCTACATTCTTCATATCATCAACAAAGATATGACTTTTGGACTTTTATGGCAGGGGACCCAACTACTGGGTTAAGTATAGAACCCTGCAGACAGGAAGCTAGGATGAGAGGAGACAGAATACGCATTCTTCCTTTTAAATCAATCAACCCAGAGAAAGACTTCATCTTCCATGAAACTAAAGCCCATCAAAATCTTGTATAAATAATCACTACTAACTACTAAGGCAGGAAGGCCGCAATCAATGTAATTATGCGAACCTATCAATACTCCACATATATAATGGCTTTCAGTTCAAGACTAGTTATGGGGGCAGGAAGACAATGATAAACATCATGCGAGCCCATTAAAAACAACGAGACAACAATCACCTGAAGAAGCCCAAATCAGACAAAGAACTAACCTTGATTTGGTTTCAGATAAGAAATTCAAAAAAACAGTATAACTGGGCCACCAGTTATGAAGGTGAAGCTGAGACAGAAGGGTGAGCAGTTTTGAAAGGGGACACAGGAGGGTGAGCAGAGTTTAAGCAGGGAGCTGAGCCAAGCGGAGGAAGGAGATTCGGAGGTTTGCAGGCCCACAGGCAACATCACGGCGAGGGGCATGGGGTGGCAGGCTCAACCGAAGACAACAAGGCTGCAACCGCAGCCCTCCACGACGGCCCTCCACCCAACTGAAGAACCTTTGCAGATTCCACAGACCAGGACCATGTGGGAATGGAAGAGGACACAAAGAGCGTACCCCAAAACTGCAACTGGCTTACCTGACTGGATTTCGAACTGTCAAGGAACCCTGGTTGGTGAGCATGATCCCTGATCTCTCCTAGTTCAATTTAGTTAGGTTTTGGGGGTGGGACAAGGGTAAGGGGATTAGTAGCGTGACTTTCCCTCGTTATGCCATGTGCTCCCCATTCTTAACTAAGTGTACTTTGTAGGTCTGTATAATATCAGTGTAATCCTAATGTTATAAGTTCATTTATGACTTCAATAAACCCAGTTTTTTTCTTGCACCAAAACCAGTTGTCTGCTGCACTTTGTCACAACCTCCAAATAAGTCCAAGCTCTAGAACCCAGGGAGTGGGAGCAGTTCAAACCGCTCAGAAGTCAGAGGTGAAGCTGACACACACCACCACCCCCTACACCGAGATTAAATTGAATGGATTCTGTTGCACGATGGAATGATTCTTGGCAGTCAAGTAGTGAATATTCCCAACTCCAATGTTTTTACCACCGCCCAATGAAAGATTACAAAAAGCTTTATTTTAAAAAAACGTGAGTGCAATTTTTCTCTTAGATTGCTCACAGCAACATCTTTAATCCCTGGAGACTCCTGAACAATCCTAAAGGGTTGGGAACTTGCTTCTTATCCACCATCCACACCCACTCCCACTCCCAACCCCAAAGAAGAAAAAGAGACAGGCACACAACAATAACAAAAGGTGAAACCTACATTTACAATCTCCAAACTCCCAGTGGGAGTTCACAAAAACCCTCCCTTACAGACAGGGATGCTCAGCTTTGTCTCAAATCACCTTGTTGCATTGAATTCATGCTGCCACACAGCCACATCCACTAATGCCAGGAGAGACCAGTTATTGGCATCCAATCATGAAACTGTCCCCTGGCAAAATGCCACAAACATCACACAGCTGCAACTCCCAGAATAGCTTGGTCTGTGCAGGCACTGGTTCTGTTGAATGTTTCCACTTGTTGGAAAGGATATGAAGCAAAAGCTGTTTAAATAATCATGTCAACTAACCTCCAAATAATTTTCCAACTAACTAATTAATTGTTGTATTTTTATGAGCAAACTAGGCCAACATTCCAATTCAATTTTTTTTAAACCCATGAACCACTTCTACAGTCTTACTTACTTAGCATAAAACTGGTTTAAAAATAGCTGGCACAGCAAGACGCTGACACTGCATTGCCCTGGCAATCATTGCTGGGATGTTTGAACCCATGGCAAATAACTGAAGCTACTGCTCCTCCTCCCAGTTTCATACTTGTTGTGAACTCCTCACCAAAACAGGAGGAGGCCTTACGAACATAAGAAATAGGAGCAGGAGTAGACCACACGGTCCACCGAGCCTGCTCCACCATTCAATATGGCCATGGCTGATCCTGGGCTTCAACTCCATTTTCCTGCCTCCTCCACATATCCCTTAATGCACTGAGACACCAAAAATCTGCATATCTCAGCCTTAAATGTATTCAATGGTGGTGCATTCACAACCCTCTGGGGTAGAGAATTCCAAAACATTCACAACCCTTTGAAAGAAGTAACTTTTCCGCATCTCAGTCTTAAATGATCGGCCCCTTTTTCTGAGACTGTGACTCTGTGTGTTAGATTACCCAGCCAGAGGAAACAATCTCTCAGCATCTACTTTATGAAAGCCCTTCAGAATTTTGTAGGTTTCAATGAGGATGATCTCATTCTTTTAAACTGCAGAAAACTTTAGCCCAATGTACCCAGCCTCTCATCATAGGACAAGCCCCTCATTCCAGGGACCAATTTAGTGAACGATCACTGTACCACCTCCAATGTAAGTATATCCTTTCTTAAATGTGGAGACCAAAATTGCCACAGTATTCCAGATGCGGTCTCACCAAAAACTGTACAACTGGAGCAAGACTTCTTTATTCTTGTACTCCAATCCCCTTGCAATAAAGGCCAGTATGTCATTTGCCTTCCTAATTGCTTGTTGTACCTGCATGCTAACTTTCTGTGTTCCTTGTATGTGTTCTATGTTTCTTTGAACATCAACACTTACAAGTTTTGCATCTTTTTAAAAAATTCTGCTTTCTTATTCTTACAATAAGAGTGAATAACTTCATACTTCCCTATACTATACTCCATCTTTCATCTTGTTGCCCATTCATTTAACCTGTCTAGATCTCTTGGCGGCCTTTGTGTCTTCCCCACAGCTTACCTTTCCACCTAGCTTGGTATCATCATAAAACCTATATAGACAACTCTCTGGCTCTTCATCTAAGTCATTAATATATATTGTAAATAGCTGACACCCCAGCACTGATCCTTGCGGCACTCCACTAGTTGCTTGCCAATTTGAAAAAGCCCCATTTATGCCCAAGTGCTGTTTTCTATCCATTAACCAATCAACCAATCCTCTATCCATGCTCATATATTACCCTCAATTCCATGAGCCCTTATTTTGCCTGTCAACTTTTTGTGCGGCCCCTTATTGAATACTATTTGGAAATCCAGGTATACCACATCCACTGGTTCCCCTTTATCTACCCTACTTGTTACATTCTGAAAAAAATCTAAATTTGTTAAACAGGGATTCCCCTTAGTAAAACCATGTTGACTGGTTCTAATTATACCATGCTTTTCTAAGTGCATTATTAAGACTGCCTTGATTATAGATTCCAGCATGCTCTGGGGACATAGGTTCAAATCCTGCCATGACAGCTGGTGCAATTTAACTTCAACTGATAATTCTGGAATTGAAAGCTAGTCTCAATAATAGTGACCATAAAGCTACCATTGATTGTCATAAAAACCCATCATGTTCACTAATGCTCTTTAGGGAAGGAAGTCTGCCATCCTTACCTGTTCTGGCCTCCATGTGACTCCAGACCCACAGCAACATGGTTGCTTCTTAACCGCCCAATGCAGTGTCTAGCAAGCTTCTCAGTTCAAGGGCATCTAGGGATGGGCAACAAAAGCTGGCGTTTCCAGTGACACCCACATCCCATGAAAGGATAACATTTTCCCAACAACTGATGTTAGGCTTTCTAGCCTATAGTTTGGTGTTTTCTCTCTCCCTTCTTTCTTGAAAAGCGGTGTAACATTTGCAAACTTCCAATCTACTGGGACCATTCCTGAATCTAAGGAATTTTGGAAAATCATAGCTCTCACATCCACCATCTATGCAGCCATCACCTTTAGAACCCTAGGGTGTCAGCCATCAAGGTCTAGGGCATCTGTTGAATTTTAGTCCCTTAAGTTTCTTCAATACTTGATCACTGCGGATGTTAATTTCCCTAATTTCCTCACTCTTTTTAGCCCCTAGATTGTCAATTTCTGGAATGGAACTTGTGTTTTCTATTGTGAAGACAGATCAGACCTGCTGAGTTTTTTCAGGTATTTCTGTTTTTATCTTTTGACGCAAAATATTTGTTCAATGCCTCTGCCATTTCCTCATCCCCCATGATAATTTCCTCTGGCTCTGCTTCTAAGGGGCCAACATTTACTTTAACAACTCTCTTTTTATAAACTGACAAAAGCTCTTACAATCCGTTTTTATATTCCTGGTTAGTTTACTCTCACTCTATTTTTTTTCCCTTTTTAAATCAACATTTTGGTGGCCCTTTGCTGGTTTCTGAAACACTTCCAATCCTCAGATTTGCTACTGATTTTTTGGGCATTGTAAGCCTCTTCTTTTAATCTAACATTATCCTTACCTTCCTCAGTGAACCACAGAGGGGTTCTTCTTGCTGAGTTTTTGTTCTTCAATGGAATGTATTTTCGTAGAATATTTTAACTTTTACTTTTCAATGTTTCCCAGTATTCATTTACCTCCCTACCTTTTGGTCTATTTACCCAACTATCCTTACCCAGTTCTCCCCTCACATTTATGTAATTGGCTTTGTTTAATTTTAAGATTTTTGTTTGTGGAGGAATATGTCACTTTCAAACTTAACATGGAATTCAATAGTATTATGGCCACTATTTCCCAGCAGCTCTTTTACTATGACATTGCTAATTAACCCTGCTTCATTACACAATACTAGATCTAAGATATCTTTATCCCAACTCAGTTCCACTACGTACTGCTCCAAGAAACTCTCAATAACAATCTACAAACTAATTTTCTAGACTATTCTTGCCAATTTGATTGTCCTACTGTATAAGGAGATTAAAGTCCCCCACTATTATTACATTTCCTTTGTTACAGGCTCCAATAATCTTTTGTTAAATGTTCTGCCCAATGGAATAATTACTCTAAAAGTAAACTGTAGAGTTTTCTGACTCTTGCTATTCCTAATTTTCATCCACAGTGATTCTATTTCGTGATCTTCAGAGGCCAAATCCTTTCTCACTAATGTCCTTATGTCGTCCTTTACTATCAAGGCTACCCCTCCTCCTTTGCCATTCTATTTGTCTTTCTGAAATATAGTGTGCCAGCTAGCTCTGCTATTTGATTAGATCATGGCTGATCTGTACCTCAACTCCATTTTTCACACCTTTCCTCCATATTCCTTAATGCTGTTATCCAACCAGAATTGACCATTGTGGTCCTGAAAATGTCAGCTGACCCCTAGCCTCCACAGCCCTTTTGTGAATCTTTGCTCCCACATTTCATTCCTGGATGGCCAAGCTCTAACTTTCAGATTATGCACCTTTGTTTGGAATTCCACCACTAGAAAAAGTTTATCCTGCCAAATCCTCATCATTTCAAATTCCTTGATTAGATCACCCCACAGCTTTCTAAGTTCAATGGAATTAGTTTATGCAACCTGTTCTAATATTTTAACTCTTTAAGCCCTAGTATCATTATGATGTTTCTGCACCATACTTCTCTCCTAGGCTGATGCATCTTTTCTGAGATGCAGTGCACAGAACTGAATACAATGCTCTAAATGGGGTCTGACCCAGGCTCAGTACAACTGAAGCATCGATTCCTCATTTCTGAATTCCAACTCCTTGAGATCAAGGCCAACATTCCATTAGCCTTTTTCATGATTTCTTGTACCTAGGCACAAGGTTTTAGTCATTTGTGCACAAATCCCTTTCTCCTCCACAGATTCCCGTCTCACCCTTAAGAAAATATCATGATTTGTCTTTCTTAGGCACAAGGTGGAGGGCGTCACACTTCACCACATTTAAGTCCTTCTGCCAGTTTTCCCACTCAATCTGTGCCCCTTTGTAGCATTCTCCTTTCATTCACACAACTTACTGCACCTCCCATCTTAGTGACATCTGCACATTTTGACTTATAACTCTATTACCAAATCCAAGGCATTGATATATACACCGTGAAAAGCTGAGGCGCAGAACATATTCCTGGGGAGCACCACTTGTCACAACCTGACAGAGTGTATTCCCTTTATTTTGGCACTCTTTTTCTGCTATCTCCCCAGCAAGCAATTAACCTCGGGTTGAAAGCATTGGCTCTTGCTGCTTCAGTCTTTCTTTCCCCCTTTACTCTCCCCACCCCAGAGCACTCCCATCTTACAAGGAACTGGAACCTCCTGAGCATCATACTGAGCAGAAATTGGAGAATGGGGAGCAAAACAACTGGAGCTTGCGAACCATCACCCAGCAGCTCAACAGCACCACTAACTTCAAAAGCTCAGTTCTGTTCAAACTGTGCTTCCGAACCTAAGATGAATAAAACGTCATCATTTCAAAATGTTTTCCAACTGTTCTCATACCCCTGATTCCCTATTTAGAGTCTCTATTGAGATCAGACAAATATGCACTGCTCCTTCAGTGGTCTGCTCAGTTCAAATGTCCATGGGGCTAGAGGTAGGTGCTGACCAACTGTGGTTAAATCAAGACACCAAGACGTGTTAGCAGCAGCAGCTTATAATTAAGCAAAAGAACAGCAACAGTGCTTTCAACTTCTACCAGGATCTCTACAAGCTGTATGATGTGCATCCAAGTGTCCCATAAAAGGCAAAAATCTTGGACAATTCTGCCAATTGATAGATTAATTAGATAGAAATAAAAATGTCTTAAGAGGCAAAATGCTTCAGTCACACTCCAGAGTCACAACGACGATAAACGCAGGACAACAGTACAAGAATAAGAAAGCCTGGATTCATTCTTGCAAAAATTCTGCTAGATAGTCTGAAGGTTGGACGACAGTCAAAAACAGCAGCCCCAGCCTCTTTGCTCATGAGCAGTAGTTTTCAGTCCATGACACCAAGCTGCTGTTCTGCTCCTCCCCTCATCCACAGCCCCATCCTTCGCACCCAGAGCCCAGCCCCTCCCTGCCAAGGGCATGAAATTACATTTATTTCTCATTTAGAAATTGGGCACAACATTAACACCAATAGCCAATATACAGAAAATAAATTATAAGAAATCCACAAGAAACAAATGCACAAGGTACAAAATACAGATTCTGCAATAATGCAGTATCTAAGACAAGGAAACAATTTATGACCTTCTCCCAGTAGAAGGTACACAAACAAGTGGAACCCCATTCCAGAGCTTGTGTACTTTGTTTCCCTGCACAATCTGCTTCTTCTATACTGCACCAAAACCACAGTGCATCAACACAAAACACTTTAATTTAAAGAATCTGGTAAACTTAAAAGTTCACTTTCCAAGATTTGGCAACCATATAGTGGCCAAATTTAGAATGTAAACAGTTAAGTTGGGCACATTCTTCATGTGACAACCTGTTCATTTAAACAAGGTACAAAGGCTGATGCTCTTTAATGATCACACAATTTCCAGAAGGCATTTGATAAGGTGCCACATCAAAGGTTATTGCAGAAATTGAAGGCTCATAGCATAGGAGGTAGTATTAGCATGGATAGAAGGTTGGCTGGCTGGCAGAAAACAAAGTGCATGCTTAAATGAGTCTTTTTCTGATTGGCAGAATATGATGAGTGGAGTCCTGAAAGGGCCAGTGCTGGGGCCTCAACTTCTTACAATTTATATCAATGATTTAAATAAGAGGAGTGAAGGCATGGTAGCTAAACTTGCACATGACACAAAGATAAGTAGGAAGGTATGTTGTGAAGAGGACATAAGGAGGTTGCAGACAGATATAGATAGGTTGAGTGAGTGGGCAAAAATCTGACAGATGGAGTATAATGTGGGAAAATGTGAAGTTGGTCACTTTGGCAGGGAGAATAAAAAAGCAGAGTATTACTTAAATGGAGAACGATAGCAGAATTCCAAGGTGCAGAAGGACCGATGTGATCTAGTACATGAGTCACAAAAAGTTAGTATGCAGGTACAGCAAGTAATTAAGAAGATAAATGGAATGCTATCCTTTATTACCAAGAGGAATTGAACATAAAAGTAAGGATGTTATGCTTCAGTTATACAGGGCATTGGTGAGACCACAGCTCAAATATTGTGTGCAGTTTTGGTCTCCTTATTTAAGGAAGGATGTAAATGCATTGGAGGTAGTTCAGAAGAGGTTTACTAGGTTGATACCTGGAATGAGCATATTGTTTTATCAGGAAAGGTTAGACAGACTGGGCTTGTTTCCACTGGAGTTTAGAAGAGTGAGGCGTGACTTGATTGAAGTATATAAGATCCTGAATGGTCTTGACAAGGTGGACGTGGAGAGGATGTTTCCTCTTGTGCGTGAATCCAGAGCTAGGGGGCATTATTTTAAAATTAGAGGTCACCCTTTTAGATCAGAGGTGAGGACTTTTTTTTCTCTGAGAGTTGTGTGACTTTCTAATTCTCAGCCTCAGAAGGCGGTGGAGGTAGGGTCACTGAATATTTTTAAGGCAGAAGTAGATAGATTCTTGTTAGGCAAGGGAATCAGAGGTTATCGGGGGTAGATGTGAATGTGGAATTCAACACAAACAGGTCAGGCATGATCTTAATGAATGGCGGTGCACACCTAGGGGCTGAATGACCTACTTCCTTTCTATTTCATAATGCTAGCACAAGGCAAATTTGTAGCTTTTCTGATCATGCAATTTCCAAACAACCTTCTCAACATTCCCAAGTCTCTGAGGAACTGAGTAGACTCATACCCTGATCAATAGAAATGTAGAAATGGCTGACCCACTACCCTAAGTAAGCTCTTTTTCAAAGCTCCCTCACCCCCCGTTCCTTTGCACATAGTTTCACCCATTCTTTCCTCCCTCCCATCTTGCTTTATAGAAATAATAATTGCCCAAGCTAGGCTTCCCAAGTTTCCTGCTTTGAGCGGGAGTCTACCGGAATGGTCAAGTGGTTAGCTGCTGGCGCATTAGGAAAATGATCTGTGCAAGTGCAAGCTAGGAGAAGCAGGCAGGAGAGAGAGAGAGAGAGAAAACAAGAGTGCAAGCAGACAACACAAAAGGGGTGGGAAGGAAAGAGAGACACACAAACTAGAGGAAGCAGAGAAAGAGATACACACAAATTGAAGTGAAGGAGAGTTCATGTTGGCCAAGTATAATGAGTTTTGTTCCAGGAGTCAGGAAGCTTTGATGCTCCTCTAAAGGCTGAGTTTCATCTCCCTGAAACTGGGCCTCACAGTTGGGACATGGGAATCAGTGAATTGTATTATATTGCGTTTTATTTATTATTTTTATAACTTGCCATGAATTATAAAATGTCAAATAAACTGTACAAAAACATTAGTTAGAGGTTACTTATATCAATGATGTTCCTGTTGATTCATTAGTATTTATCTGGCTAGGCATTGCACAAACATCAAATTTATTTAAAGCATTACTTATCTTTCTATGTGCCTTTTCTTTTGTGTTCTATCCAATTTATAAATTGTTATTCATCTCACTGTGAAACAAAGTTCAGAGTTCAGTGAAGCTATGACATTGTCACACAATGAAATGTCATGTGACTAAGCATCACAAGTGGTGTCACTAGATTGAATGCTATTATGAGAAGTCACCTGGCCAAAGCTCCAGTACCTTATCACCAGAGTTGGCATCCCTACCTCAAACTATAGAAACAGAGAAACACAGGACCTCTTAAATTAGAGTGTCCAAGTTTGATTGGGCGTATTGCTGGAGATTCTGTCACATGACTTCCCACCTCCAATTGCCCCACCCAGTCAAATAGCCATCACATCCCCATCTCTAATTTTTGATACATTTTGATAAATGAAAAAAGTATTCAAAATGAAATAAATATTGCAACTTGTAAAAAAAATTCTTCCATGACTCTTCTCCCGGATTGCTCGGAGCAATCTCCCAAGAATAACCTTTAATTCCTGAAAAGCCCTGGAGTCCCGGCAACACTGAAACCCTGGAAGCAGCCACAGGCGAATAATTGAGAGATGAGCAGGAAGTATCACATATATCAGCAATCACTTGAAACAGGTGTTAACAGACATGACCAAACAAAAATGTAGAAAAACCAGGGGGAAAAGGTCCTCAAAGGAAAGATAAATTGGATCAGTAAAACCACACAGGAATAATCAATGTATGATAATCACTAATAAATCCAGAGAATTGAGGAATAAATGTCTTTACCCAGAGAGTTGCGAGAATGTGAAATTTGTTACCACATGGAGTAGCTGAGGAGAAAAGCATAGACGCTTTTAAGGATCAGCAGGATAAAACCTTAGGGGGGATAAATAAATAGAAGGTCACATTGACAGATTTAGATGAAGAGCAGTAGAAGAAGTCTCTTGGGGAGCATAAACACTGTTATAAAGCATTTGGGCTAAAACAAATTTACAGCACCAAAATGGACCTCTGTAATTCTATGTAATTAAACTCATCTGGATAAAAATAAGGGATAGGAAGCACAGAAAATTGGTCAAGCAAAGTTGGAGATCAGCAAGTACTCAGGACACTGGATCAAGTGTGGTTCTGACCCATACATACTGATGCGATGCTTAGTTTATTGGTGTCTCTGAAAAAGTCACAACAGCAACAGTGCTGATATTTTCAGGAAGCTTTCTTTCACATTTAAAATTATAAATAGATGCTCACAGTACAAGTTTCTTAAAGCTCAACATTTTGACTCCAGTCCATTAGTGCTCCAAGCCCATTTGTTCTTAATGGTAACAGGCAGCACATTTAACAAAACAGGATTTGAAGATTCAAATGTAAAATTACTTTGATTTAGCCATAGTCACATGGGATGGAGCTATTACGCTTAAAAAAGCCTTCAGTTGACAGGGTGGATGCTGAGAGGATGCTCCCCCTTGTGGGAGAGTCCAGAACTAGGGAACACAGTTTAAAAATTAGGGGTCTCCCATTTAAAATTGAGGTGAGGAGAAATTTTTTCTCTCAAGAGAGCCATCAGTCTGTGGAAGGGTCATGAGGACTCGAAACGTCAACTCTTTTCTTCTCCGCTGATGCTGCCAGACCTCCTGAGTTTTCCCAGGTAATTCTGTTTTTGTTTTGGATTTCCAGCATCCGCAGATTTTTGTTTTTATCTCTATGGAATTCTCTTCCCTAGAGAGCAGGGTCATTGAATATATTCAAGCCTGGGTTAGTTAGATTTTTAATCAATGAGGAGTCAAGGGTTTTGGATGGCAGACAGGAAAGTGGAGTTGAGACCTCAATAAGTTCAGCCATGGTCTTATAAAATGGCAAAGCAATGTCATGGGACCGAATGACCTACTCCTGCTCCTAATTCATATGTGCTTTGTATTCTTGCCTTCACTTAAAAATGAAGCCTCTGCCTCCTATTTGTCAGCCTTGGCCCTGTGGGGACACCCTCACCTCTGGATCTGGAGACTGCGGTTTTAAGCCCCACTCCAGAGGTTTGAACACATAATTGAGGCTGACACTCCAGTGCAGTACAGAGGGAGTGTTGCACTGCCAGTAATGCCACCTTTCGATGTGATGTTAAACCAAGGCTGCGCCTGCCTTCTCAGGTGGATGTAAAATATTGCATGACACAATTTCAAAGAGTATGGAATTCTCCCTGGTATCCGGACCAACATATATCCCTCAACCAACATCGACATCATCGACATATTTATTTGGTCACTATCACGTTGTTGTTTGTGGGAGCTTGCTGTGCACAACGTGACTGCTACTTTTCCTACATAACAGTGAATTGTAAAGCACTTTGGAACAGTCTGCAGTCATGAAAGGGAAGATACAAATGCAAGTCTTTCTTTCTAACAGGCCTCCCAAAAAATGCACCTCTATATCGTTAAGCCTTAAACATGTGTGTGATGAGGAGGTCTCACTGTCTCCCTGACTCTTGCACTGGGCCCCACAGTTACCATGGCGGCAGTTGGCCAGATTCCCCATTGGCAGGTGGTGATGGAAGAGGAGAGCACTTGGGAGAGGAATTGTTTGGCCCTCATGGATGCCTTCCAAGGAGGAGCGGCATCCTCTGCAGGAGGAGCCAGAAGCCCAGAGTACAGGGTGGCGGTGGTGTTATTCCTCACATTCACACATCCCCGATTGGCTAACAACAGAGGGCCGGCATGGGACAGCTTAGGTTTGGAGGTGAGCTCTCGATGGTTTCTCTGTATTTTGGAGTGTTGAACAACATTGTAAAAAAAGTCCATTTCTTTAAGGTAAGTTTTCACATAAGTGTATTTATAGGTTTGATGCCGGTGGAATGAAAGATCACTGTGCTGGAACCTGTGCGTTAAATTACATTTGGAAATGAAAACTTCAACTATGTCATACGTCAAATTTAAACTACAGCAGAAATAAACCAACAGCCACACCTTCTGGGAATTGGGAAACGCACCCAAGGTTAGATTAAGCTTACTGATTAATTCAGCTATCAACAAGGAGGAAAACCTGCAGAAAACATGCCAAAAATAATGGGCAGGATCTTCCAGTCGGCGAGCGGGGGCGAGGCCCGCTGGTCGACGCGTGAAATGACACGGGATGACGTCGGGTGGAACTCCCAAGGTCACCCCGCATCATTTCCATTTTCAAGTCAGCAGGGGTGCAGCCAATGGCCTATTGAGGCCATTGAAAAACTAATTAAGGTAATTAATGAACCTGCTCATCCAGCCTTAAGGTTGCTGGGCAGACCGGGACCCCTGGCAGGCTTGGGGAAAAGCATGAAACCTCATCCAAGGGCGGGATGAGGTTTCATGAGGGTATTTAAATCTTTATCAAATCTTTCAATAAAAGTTATGGACATGTCCCAACTCATGTGACATGAGGCAGTACTTAGCCTCAGGGAGATGAGTGTGTTCTTTCGTGCGCATGTGCGAAAGAGCACACTCTTGGCTCAGGGAATACCACCCTCTCAGGGAATACCACACTCCCCCCTTGCCCGCACAGAGAGCACATAGCGCTTCCTGGTGGATGTCACACTGGGCAGGCCTTAATTAGCCCACCCACGTAAAATGGTTGCGCGCCCCCAATCGGGGGCACCAACCAGAGGCGCACCTGCCCACTCCGACACTTCCCCCTCCAACAGGGGGAAAAGTTTTCCCAATGTATTTTTTATTGAGAGTTACCAATAGCGTACCAGCAGTTCCCACAAAATGGGCCAATCAAATCCCTCAAAACATTTCTCCAAATCCCAGCTGCCATTGAGGAGATAATTATATGCCTGAAAATTGAAAAAATAAGATGCACGTTAAATAATTTGCAAATAAATCACAAAACCTAGCTGAATTCAACAATTACCATCTTCAAAATAACCAGCAATATTTTGCTGCTGTGCACTTGTCTGCTTGGTCCCCTTGGTTCTGCAGACTGGGACTTGAATTACAATCTTTTCCTAAAGTCTGAATTACTGAGCATTTTTAGCACCACTCACCACCTCAGGTGCTTCACAACCCAAAGTACTTTTGATTAAAGCAAAATACTATGGATGCTGGAGTTCTAAAATAAAAACAGAAAATGCTGGAAAAACTCAGCAGGTCTGGCAGAATCTGTGCAGAGAAAAACAGAGTTAACTTTTCCAGTCCAATATGACTTCTTCAGAGGAAGAGTCATATTGGACTTGAAATATGAACTCTGTTTCTCACTCCAAAGTACTTTTGATATCTCGTCATTGCAGCATTTTATGTACAGCAACCTCTTCAAATCTGGCCAAACAATGGTTCAGTAGCTGCTTAAAGCTTTCACAAGCTTGTATTGCTCGTTAAGATGGACTGCCGCACTTGCAGCTATTGTAGGAAATGATGCCCTAATCAAACACAGATCAATTAACGTGCAGATCAAAGACGCTGGATTTTAACATTCTTGGGCAAATTAACATGGACTTATTAACAACTAATCTCATTCTGAAGTTTAGAAAGGGAAAAACTTAACATTTTAAAATCACATTAAATAAAACACAAACTCCTTAATCCAACAGACACAATCCTATCAGGAACCTACGTGGTCTTTATTGATTCCAGGCTGACATCGTATAAAAGGCACCTCAAAGAGTTTATCCAAAAAAAAAAATCCCAAAACGTGAATTACACCCACTGGAACCTGCAGTAAAAAATGATCTTAAATCGACATCCAAAATGACCACTCCAGATTGCAGACTATTCAGCACACATCACACAATAGCAATACCTACTCCACTCCTCACTTCACAGGACAAGAGCTGGACTATTCTGTGTTTCTCTTGTTCTCCATGCTTAACACACTTCACAGCTTGAGGGGCCACTTCATTAAAAACGCTTCCAAGTCTCAAGTCGCTTCTCCTATTCCTCCCATCAGTGGGCCATCGAAAAAAAGCATTTTGCAGTTTTCAAAAAAAATCTACAATACCAACATTGGTTCTGGCCTCTTGCATATCCTAGATTTTCAACAGCCCACTGCAGGTGGCCGTGTCTTCAGCTGTCTCAGCTCTAAGTTCTGGAACTCCCTCCCAAACCACTCCACCTCTTTCTCCTCCCTTAAGATGCTCCTTAAAACCTACCTCCTTGACCAGGTTTCTGGTCACCTACTCTTGTGCCTCCTGATGTGCCTCAGTGTCAAATTTTGTTTAATAATGCTCCTGTGAAGTGCCTTGGGATGCTGGACTCCTACATGCTCTTCCATCCTTTCAACTTCCTTCAGCGTGAACCTGGGAGCTTTCTCTCTTACCCATGTGCTCCATTTGCGCAGCTCCAACTTGTAGCCAAAGTCAATACTGACAATCAGCAACAGTTTCTTCCAATGAGTGCAGCTCCCCTTTAAGAGGGACAAACTGCCTTTAAAAGGAGCAGGCTAGCTGCATCATGTGATATCAGCATGTGCTGCTGGGCTCCCTGCTAAGCACTCAGGCAACCAGCAGCATGGACCTCACTCAGCCTAATACTACAATCATGCAAACGAGGAGGCAGCACAAAGTTTGCATGCAGCCTGCCTAAACAGGAATGGGCGCAGGCAGATGGTGAATCATAACCCTTGGGCCAGAAAACAGACCCTCATGAATTTTCGCACCACATGCTTTCAATAGCACAACCATTTAAACACTAATGAGCTTTAAACAATTACTCAGTAACAAACATTTACAAGGCACTTTTAATGTAGGCAAATGTCCCAAAACACTTCACAGGAGCTTAAATTAGGCCAAAATTAACATAGAACCAGAGGAGAGGGCATTAGGACAGCTGGCCAAAAGCTTGGTCAAAGAGGTGGGTTTTCAGGAGAATCTTATAATGAGAAAGAGGTTTAGGGAGAGAATTCCAGAACTCAGGATATAAACAGCTAAAGGTACAACTGTGAAAGGTGGAGAGAAGGGGGGAAGAAATGCTTGGAGGGCCAGAGTTAGAGGAACAAAGAGGATGGATTGATGGATTGTAGGAGGTGGCAGGCGATTACAGAGAGAGAGGGAAGGTTGTAGGGGCTGGAGGATGTTACAATGACAGGGCTGTAGGGGCTGGAGGAGGTTAGAGAGAGAGGGAAGGTTGTAGGGACTGGAGGAGGTTACAGTGAGAGGGAGGGTTGTAGGGGCTGGAGGATGTGACAATAACAGGGCTATAGGGGCTGGAGGAGGTTACAGAGAGAGGGAGGATTGTAGGGGCTAGAGGAGGTTACAGAGAGAGAGAAAGGGTTGCAGGGACTGGAGGAGGTTACAGCGAGAGAGAGGGTTGTAGGGGCTGGAGGATGTTATAATGACAGGGTTGTAGGGGCTGGAGGAGGTTAAAGAGAGGGAGGGCCTATCGGGGCTGGAGGAGGTTACAGAGAGAGAGAGGTTTGTAGGGACTGGAGGCAGTTACAGAGAGAGAGGGGGTTGTAGGGACTGGAGGCGGTTACAGAGAGAGAGGGGGTTGTAGGGACTGGAGGAGGTTACAGAGAGAGGGAGGATTGTAGGGGCTAGAGGAAGTTACAGAGAGAGAGAGGGTTGTAGGGGCTGGAGGAGGTTATAGAGAGAGGGAGGATTGTAGGGGCTAGAGGAAGTTACAGAGAGAGAGAGGGTTGTAGGGACTGGAGGAAGTTACAGAGAGAGGGAGGATTGTAGGGGCTAGAGGAAGTTACAGAGAGAGAGAGGGTTGTAGGGGCTGGAGGAGGTTACAGAGAGAGAGAGGTTTGTAGGGACTGGAGGATGTTATAATGACAGGGTTGTAGGGGCTGGAGGAGGTTACAGAGAGAGAGAGGATTGTAGGGGCTAGAGGAAGTTACAGAGAGAGAGAGGGTTGTAGGGACTGGAGGAGGTTACAGAGAGAGGGAGGATTGTAGGGGCTAGAGGAAGTTACAGAGAGAGAGAGGGTTGTAGGGGCTGGAGGAGGTTATAGAGAGAGGGAGGATTGTAGGGGCTAGAGGAAGTTACAGAGAGAGAGAGGGTTGTAGGGACTGGAGGAGGTTACAGAGAGAGGGAGGATTGTAGGGGCTAGAGGAAGTTACAGAGAGAGAGAGGGTTGTAGGGACTGGAGGAGGTTACAGAGAGAGGGAGGATTGTAGGGGCTAGAGGAAGTTACAGAGAGAGGGAGGATTGTAGGGGCTAGAGGAAGTTACAGAGAGAGAGAGGGTTGTAGGGGCTGGAGGAGGTTAGAGAGAGAGGGAGGATTGTAGGGGCTAGAGGAAGTTACAGAGAGAGAGAGGGTTGTAGGGACTGGAGGAAGTTACAGAGAGGGAGAGGGTTGTAGGGGCTGGAGGAGGTTAGAGAGAGAGGGAGGATTGTAGGGGCTAGAGGAAGTTACAGAGAGAGAGAGGGTTGTAGGGACTGGAGGAAGTTACAGAGAGAGAGAGGGTTGTAGGGGCTGGAGGAGGTTAGAGAGAGAGGGAGGATTGTAGGGGCTAGAGGAAGTTACAGAGAGAGAGAGGGTTGTAGGGACTGGAGGAAGTTACAGAGAGAGAGAGGGTTGTAGGGGCTGGAGGAGGTTAGAGAGAGAGGGAGGATTGTAGGGGCTAGAGGAAGTTACAGAGAGAGAGAGGGTTGTAGGGGCTGGAGGAGGTTAGAGAGAGAGGGAGGATTGTAGGGGCTAGAGGAAGTTACAGAGAGAGAGAGGATTGTAGGGGCTGGAGGAGGTTAGAGAGAGAGGGAGGATTGTAGGGGCTGGAGGAGGTTAGAGAGAGAGGGAGGATTGTAGGGGCTAGAGGAAGTTACAGAGAGAGAGAGGATTGTAGGGGCTGGAGGAGGTTAGAGAGAGAGGGAGGATTGTAGGGGCTGGAGGAGGTTAGAGAGAGAGGGAGGATTGTAGGGGCTAGAGGAAGTTACAGAGAGAGGGAGGATTGTAGGGACTGGAGGAGGGGTGAAGCTGCAAAAGGATTTTTTATGGCTCTTGTCACATTTTCTTTACCAACATATTTCTAAGCAGAATACCAGTCCACCAGCCATGGATTCTTCATTACTGTGGTTGTACACAAATTGAGGGACTGACAGACACTCAAGTTTATATTTTACCTTCCACCAAGCTCCAAATGTTATGGCTGACTCTCTGCTGTATCCCTGTACATTGCAACTCCAGTGTTTGCACTCTTAAGACTTCAACTCAATTGCCACCTCAAGAAATCCAGTAGTTAAACTCTCAAAACACTAATTCACCGCAGGAACATCTCTCCCAATTGCCCAATAACCTGCAAGAAATAGACTTTTGATACATTCAAGCCACTGTTAATTGAGCTTTGAGTCTATCCTCCAACATTCCAGAGATGGTTTGCCCACATTACAACTGTGACTACGTTTCAGAAGCTCTTCATTGATTTAAAGTGCATTAGGATGCCTTGAGGTCCCAAAAGGCACTACATAAATGCAAGTATTTTCTTTGCTCTCTCTTTTTGGCACCTTACAGCGTGGTCAGTCCAGCAGCCTGCCAAGTTGCATGAACAAACTGTTCATCAATTCAACCATCATCTCTTTTAAACGTTTGACTCATTGAATTGCTACCCAGATCTGTCAGTGCAGTGCATTTGATTTTCACATACTTGCAACATAAGGGAGTGGTTTCTGCACAACCAATTTAACTGGTCGCTAATTCACCGCACAAATATGAACAGTTCTGATAAATCAAACTGATTTTCCATTTAATACAGAGCTTGGCAGGCGTCATGATACATTACGATGTGCATAGTTCCTTCAAATTACTTTCTTCCACACTGAGAATTCAATTTTACAATGTTGCCCAATATAAACCTAAAAAGAGAGACTTGCATTTATATAGTGCCCATCACTACCTCAGATTGTCTCCGAAGCACTTCAGGGCGAATTGTTTTGAAGTGTCGTCATTTTGAAGGCAAACGCAATGGGCAATTTACACACAGTGAAGTCTGACAAACAGCAGTAAGATGGGTGATCAGTTAACCTGTTCTTGGTAGGGTTGTTTAAGAAATAAATCAGAACACCTTCAAAAAAAAAACTCTTAATATTTTACTTCTAAGTAAGCAGGCAATTGAAGCCTCGGTTTAATGTCTCAGTAAATTGCATCTTTTTTCTCCAAAAAGTTCAAATTACTTAACTTCTGTTTCTTTACGTGCATTCTCGAGATATGGGGGTCGCTGGGAAGACCAGTATTTATTGTCAACCCCTGGTTGCCCTTGAGAAGATGGACTTATTCTTAAACCACTGCTGTCCATGTGATGTAGATACACACACACTGTTGCTAGACAGGGAGTTCCACGATTTGGACTCAGCGACAAAGGAGGAATGGTGATATAATTCCTAGTTAGGCTGGTGCACGACTTGGAGGGGAACTTGAAAGTGGTGGAGGTCACAGGTTTGAAAGCCTTCCCTCTGATACCTCCCCAGGCTATAAGCATATTCCACTTCAGTTTACAGCTTGTACACATTTTTATAACCAACCTGAAATCATTCAGTTTCCTGTAAATGAAGTCATTCCACTCCCTCCAAATGTTCAATGTCCTCCCCATATCTGCTATCCACTGACTCCCTTAGCCTTTGTTTATGGCTTCTAGATGTACTCTGATATCCACTGGCAAATTTTAGCCCTTCCACTAGGTGGGGTGAGGGTGAGGGGGGAGCGGTGGTGGGAGGCTTCCCACAGCAACGGCAGCAACTTCCTCGCACCATCAGTGGTCGAGGATTTCCAGTGCACAACTGTTATCACGTCCAACCTGGAAAAACACCTCCAACGCGAGCCTGCACCATTTCTCCTACTGCCAGCTGTAACACCACTCCAGTCTCTGGTCCACATTTCACAATGGTACCAACCAACCTCAACTATTGAAAGGTAGACTTCAGAGCATAAGGAGCCCAAGGTCCACTAACTGGATGACAATGTCCCCCAGAGAATATTTATTGCAATACAAGTGTGACAAAGGATTGTTCCATCAATAAGCGAGAGAGCAGTTAGATAATGTAAGGCTGCCTATCCAGTATCTGCTTTAATTCCAGAAAGCCTGTTGGCTACAGGTATCTCAGCTTCAATTGTAGCTGTCAAAAAAGGTGCACCTGCTTCAGTTTCTTCCCAACTTTCCCAAGGTATTTATGAAGTGCAAACACTAAGGGAAATTTTGATGGGAAAAATTGACTTTAAAATAATCTCAGGGGGAGGAGGGGGGTTCAGGGTAAATGATAAAATTGTTATTTTGTTCAGCAAGAAAAGGAGATGAAATACATTAAATGACATGGCATCTTGCATTTAAATAGTCTGTTGGATAATCTGATAATAGGAAGTTAAAAAATAAACTGACGACTGTGGAAAATGCCCATAGAAATCCCACCGACCTTAATGAGGTGCTTATTGATCCATTTTGTGAAGGTCTTCTTCTGAACTTTGTCCCGTTCATCTGAAAAAAGAAAAGGGAAGAAGTTGACAGGCGAAGCTCACAATTTACCTTACAAAAGTCTTTGCTCCAAGTTACTGCAAATGTTATGATCCCAGCTGAGGTTCCCCCTAGATAAGCCTGATCCAGCTTAATAGATCTTAACTTGTATTGTTTGTTTAGATACATGGAGAGGGGCTACTGAACAGAGTCGCCGGAGTCAGCCAACGAACTTTTAACAAAAACATGAAACATTTATTAAGCAAGAAAAGATTAACCATATTACAATACAATTACAACCACATTCACACATAACTATACCTTGACAGATATATACAGATTTGTAAGGATAACACAAGTTACAAAAGCGATCTTATAGTCTAATGTTCCCAGTAGATGCACAGTCCACATAAACCTATGGCGACCTATGGTCAGGCACACCACACTCTGAAACCAAGTGACACCTCAACCAGATGCTATGGATCTCTCATCAAATCCCTCCTCAGATGCTTGTTACACCGTGAGCCAACCGGTCTCACTGAATTCCATCTTTCACACTGGGGTTTCTAATCGCCACTCTCAAAGAACTCGCTTTGGAGTCTTCTCCCAAACCGACTTCTTCCACAAGGGTTCACCTCCAGGGTTTCGAACTCCCCTTCTGATGTTCCTCTCCCCTGGGTCACCACATGCATTCAAGCTGTCTTCTACGCACTCACTCTCACTGACTCAGCTATCAACAGTACCACTGCTTCACATGCCCATAGCAAAGAGTTACAGACCTTCAGTTGTCTCCTTGTACCTTCTTGCCTCTTGCAAACTATTCTGCTGCTTTCTGCAGCCTTTGTTTCTTTAAATCTGAAGCTTGGAGCCTTTCTCTCTTATCTTCAATTAACTTCATTAATAGGGCCTTTTCCAGGTTCCTGTTCTTCCTTTGACTAGAAGGTCTGCTTGGGACTTTCCCCTGTTCCACTCCCTTGGATTTTGGGGTCTTTTTTTTTTGTTGGGACTGGCTATCTGTGCCCTTTGCTCCAGTCGCTCCTGGCAGCTACTTTCAAAACCAACTGAACTCAAACAGCTTCCAAAATCAAACTGCTGTTTTTTTTTCTTCTGGGTGTATGTCTGTGGAAGGGACCTATCTCTCTGGAACTCTGTTGCTAGGCAACAGCACCAATTTTTCTACTCTTTTTTGCTTAGTTTACAGTTGTAAAACTCACATTGGAAATGCAAGCACCTTTTTAAAGTGAAACTAAAACTCAATTCGACCTTTTCTTAACATACAGATACAGAAATATAAATCAAACTTAAGCTTTAAAGGTAAAGCTCATTCCTAACACCCACAAATATAACTTGCTTAAACTCTTTCTATTTCCTAACACAAAGTCGGGGATGAGGGAAATATTCAGCCTTAATAACTGGGAAATGAGAAGAGTTCTCTCAGCTGCTTATAATGCCCTTATTCAAAAAGCTGGGGAGACAGAAAGTAGGAAACCATAGACCAGTTAGTTAAACATCTGTCATTGGAAAATTGTTGGAATCCATTATTAAAGAAGTAGTAATGGGGCATTTGGAAAGTCAAAATACAATCCATCAGAGTCAACATGGTTTTATGAAGAGTAAATCGTGTTTGATTAATTTGCTAGAGTTCCTTGAAGATGTGACAAGCAAAGTGGATAATGGGGATCCTGTAAATGTAGCATATCTAGACTTCCAGAAGGCCATTGATAAGGTGCCACACAAAAGATTAATACACATGATAAGATCACATGGAGTTAGGGGTAATATATTAGCTTGGATAGAGGATTGGCTAACCGACAGAAAGCAGAAAGTCAGGATAAATGGGTCTTTGTCTTGATGGCAAGCTGTAACTAGTGGGGTGCCACAGGGTTTGGTCCTTGGGCACCAATTTTTACAATCTATATTAATGGCTTGGATTCAGAGATAGAAGGTGCTATAGCTAAATTTGCAGATGACAGCAAAATAGGTGGGAAAGTAAGTTGCAACGAAGAAATAAGAAATTTACAAATGGATATGGACAGGTTAGGTGAATGGGCCAAAATTTGGCAGATGAAATTTAACATGGATAAGTGAGACGTTATCCATTTTGGTCGGAAGAATAAAAAGGCAACTTATTATTTAAACGGAGAGAAACTCCAGAATGTTTCAGTGCAGAGGAATCTGGGTGTCCTCGTGCATGAATTACTAAAAGCTAGTATGCAGGTACAGCAGGTAATAAGGAAGGCAAATGGAATTTTGACATTTATTGCTAAAGGAACAGAGTACAAAAATAGAGAAGTGTTGTTGCAACTGTACAAGGCTTTGGTGAGACTGCACCTGGAGTACTGTGCACAGTTTTGGTCCCTTTACTTGAGGAAGGATGTAGTTGCATTGGAGGCGGTTCAGAGGAGGTTCACTAGATTGATTCCAGAGATGTGGGGCTTGTCTTATGAGGGGGGATCGAGCAGTTTAGGCCTATACTTGCTAGAGTTTAGAAGGATGAGAGGAGATTTAATTGAGCTATATAAGATGCTAAAGAGGATAGACAAAGTAGACTTGAAGCGGATGTTTCCCATTGTGGGGCATTGTAGAATGAGAGGCCATAGTTTTAGGCTAAGGGGTGGTAGATTTAAATCAGGGATGAGGAGGAATTATTTCTCTCAAAGGGTCGTGAATCTGTGGAATTCACTACCTCAGAGTGCAGTGGATGCCGGATGCTGAATAAATTTAAGAAGGTGATAGACAGATTTTTAATTAGTAACGGGTTGAAAGGTTATGGGGAGAGGGCGGGAAATTGGAGTTGAGGCCGAAATGAGATCAGCCATGATCGTATTGAATGGCGGGGCAGGTTCGAGGGCTGAATTGCCTACGCCTGTTCCTAGTTCTTATGTTCTTATGCTGTTGCACACAGACCATCTGCCATTAGTTTAACAAAAAACAAACATTTCCAAAAATTCAAAACCAGTGGTGGTTTTAAAGTATATCACCCATTGATCAGGAACATTATTCTGTCTGCAGCCTGCATTTGAAAGGTGGAGGAGGTGGGTAAAAGGAGATAGGATCATTCATGCTCTTTAGTACAGAATCATACAGCATAGAAGTAGGCCATTCATCCTATTGTGTCTGTGCAGGCTCTTTGAAAGTGCTATCCAATTAGTCCCACTTTCCCACCCACCTCCCCATAGCCCTGCACTTTTTTCCTTTCCAAGGGCAGGTCCAATTTTCTTTTGAAAGCTATTATTGAATCTGCTTCCACCGGACTTTCAAGCAGTGCATTCTAGATTAAACCAACATTTTATATAAAGGAAGCCTGGTTCTATTGCCAAGTTTCTCCTTATTTACTCTATCAAAACCCCTTCATAATTTTTAACAACTCTATTAAATCTCCCCCTTCTAGGGGGAACAATGCCAGGTTTTCTCTTGTCTTTCCACATGATAGAGGTCCCTCGTGTCTGATACTATTCCGATATATCACCCCTGGACACTATTAAGTAGATTGTTACCAGGTAGCTACACTTGGCAGTAGGATTTCAGTGATGGAGACAATAAATCTTCATGTCATTATCCAATTCAACATTGAGAAACACCCAGAAAAAGTTTAATTCTGTACTAATTCACACCAAGTTCCACCCGTAAATCACCCGTGAAACTATTCTTCTACATTGGCTCCTGTCCAGTAACACCTCAATTTTAAAATTCTCATCCGTGTTTTCAAACCCTTAAATGGCCTTATCCATCCCTATCTCTTTAACCTCCTCCAGCTCTACCACCCTCCGAGATCTCTGCCCTCCTTGAATTCTGGTCTCTTGAGCATCTTCTGATCCCAACAGTCCATCGTTGGCATTCTTTCCTTTAGAAAGCTTAGGCCCTAAGCTCTGGAATTTCCTCCTCAGCTTCTCTGCTTCTTCACCTCACTCTCTTCCTTTCAGTTGGTCTTTAAAACCTCTCTCTTTGGCCAAGGTCTTGGTTGCCTCTTGCAATATCTACTTATGTGGCTTGGTGTCAAATTTTGTTTGATAAAGCTCCTGTGAAGCACCTTGGGACATTTTACTCCATTACAGGCAGTGCATAAATGCAAACTATTGTGTTATAATGAGAGTTACATTGCCTCTGGAATACACTGGTGGCTGCTGAGTGCTGATTCACTGGTCACCTTCATGAGGGAACTGGACAGTTTGCTGAGAGGGGCAGAGATTACATATTAGAAGGTAAGTGTCTTTATAGCTAACACTTGGTCCATGGGATCTCCTGGACTTTCCATTGTCTGAGAGAGTTGGAAAGGAGCTTTCCAAAGTGGAAGAAGTGGGGGTGGGGTGGGGTGTGGGAGGGGGAGCAGTGGGGAAAGCAGCAGGCAGGGTTATATCTAGTTGTGGTACACCAACCTTCACGAGTGTGGAGCAGGCTTGATGAACCAGCTGGTTTTTGCCTTTCAATTCTATTCATAACATTACAAAGAATAACAAACTTCCATTTATGTAGCACTCTTCATAACCTCTTCAGGCCCAAAAGTGCGATATAGCCAATGCAATGCTTCTAAATGTGTATTAGTCACTGTTGCAATGTAGGAAAAACAGCAGCCAATTTGCACACAGCAAGTTCACACAAACAGTAACAAGGTAAATTACTAGAACACGTGATTTCCAATGGTGTTTGAGGGAGGAATGAGCAGGGCGCCGAGGAGGAGAACCCCCCTGACTCCTCCTTTACATACGCCTGGGAGAGAGGAGTGGGCTTCTCGTTTGATGCCTCATCCCAACAGTGCTGCACTCCTTCAGCACAGCAATGAACTGCCAACCTGGATAATGTGCTCAAGTCTTTGGAATGGGAGTTGAACTTAACTTCTTCTCATGACTTCATACAAGGAGGCTCAGTGAGTCAAGCTTCATTTTTCCTGTAGAATATCAGTGCCAATTTGCCAAACAATGGCAGCACATAGGCAGGCAACACCTCTGCCAGAAACCAACTGTTTGTTATTTGTCTCTCTCTCTGGTTATTCTTTGTCCTTCCCTTAAAGAGACACACCTTAAATTACCAAAGCATGACTGACAGAGAACATCAACTCAGTCACGCACAACACACCAAACAAGACAAAAACACAATGCGTTCTTTAAAATAATGGAGTTAGTGGGACATGAATTGAGTGTTTGTATGAAGAAGATTGGTGGAGGGGTAGGTGGGTTACCTAACTAATTATGTGAGTGAATGGTCTTGCAAAAGATGTTTAGAGGCTGCAGTTTGGTCAGGTTAGTTTTTGTGCAATACAGAAGAGGAGAAGCAATCACCAATTCAACAGGCATTATGGGCTGTTTCAGGTTAACATGGTGGTCTGTTCTTTGACTGGGTGAAAATCTGACTTTATTTTTTCATGACTGAGAAAACAGTAATGACCTTGTCACAATGTTTAAAATGAGTCATCTTTTAACTCTGACAACATTTTGAAAGAAGAGTCATATTGGATTTGAAACATTAATTTGTTTCTCTCTCCACAGATACTGTCAGACCTGCTGAGTTTTTCCAGCACTTCCTGATTTCAGATCTCCAGCATCCACAGGATTTTGTTTTTATCTTTTAACTCTGACCTGCCAAGTATTTCCAGCTAACTTAAAATGAGATAATCATTCCCTAAGGAATTACCTCTTTTGTGTCTGTCAACACAACAACAACCTTTTACAAGCTGTCTTCAATCCTTCAAACACTCCTCTGGATGCAATCAATCCTTTTAGCAGCAAGTCAACTGTTAAGAAGGCCATGTCTGGTTTATATTTTGAACAGTGCTGCCATGGCAACCAACCTCATGACAAACTATTGGTTTCAAATCTACTAAGCGACTTCCAGTTTTGAAAAATTCTTCATTAAAGGAAAACAGGGAAGAAATCGAGCCCCAAGGGTTTCTCCCTTGCATGAGATTGAGAGCGAGAGAGAAGGTTATGGGGGGGAGGGAGGCGATGGTGGGAAGAGGAAAAAAAAAATCGATGTTGAAAGCAGTGTTTAAATAAAGCACACTAAAATTAAAATAAAAACAGAAAATACTGAAAAATTCAGCAGGTCTGACAGTATCTGTGGAGAGAGAAACAGTGTTAATCTTTTGAGTCCGTATGATTCTTCTTCAGAAGAAGAGTCATATGGATTCGAAACGTTAACTCTGTTTCTCCACAGATGCTGTCAGGCATGCTGAGTTTTTCCTGCATTTTCTGTTTTTATTTCAGATTTCCAGCATTTCTAGTATTTTACTTTTACACTAAAATTAGAACTAGGTGTGTAGTATCATTATGCATTCACTTCCCAAGTACACAGCTTTATCAATTACAAAGAAGTGTGGAAGATAGCAAATAGGTGCCGTGCCAACAGGCAATACATTGCAGTTAATAAATGACCAGTTCATCATTCTTGGCTGTGTTGACTGGGGAATAAGCGTTTTCCAGGACACCGCCAACCTCAAATAGTGCTAGCTAATCAGTAAGTTCTTTGGAACAGCCAGTCAGGGCCTGGGCTGAGTAGTTGATTCAAAAACCAGGGCATCTCTGAGTGCAACACATCCACTGCAGGTGCACTGAGGTATCAGCCAAGATTATGTGCTTCAGTAGGGGCATGAACCCATGACCTGCTGGAGTTACAGGAAGGTAGTGCACAGAAAGGACCAGACTTTCAGGTTTATTCTTGCACACCTCAGAAGACTCCGGCATCAACAGGGAGTGTAAGCCAGTTAAATTCTTGGCCTAAGAAGATGCTTAGCTCAGCAAATTCAAAAAAGGAGGGGGGTGGGTGAGGAATGGGGTGGGGGGTGGTGGTGACGACACAGGGGCAGAAAGAGAAGAAAGAAAACACTGTATAAGTGAGTTAAAAAGATTGACAAGCATTCTTCTAATTAATCATATTAGGAACACAATTTTTCTCATCCACCCTACCCTGTGAAGCCAGGGTGCAGTGCTTATGATGTGCTCAATCAGTGGAATACAGGAGAAATCAAGATTACAGCGGTGGTCTTTTTTTAAAATGCATGGAAATTTCTAGAGCAGGTTTGTGAGAATATGCTTTTAGAGACGGGATTGAAAGCACAATTTATACTGTCCCCCGGAAGAGAAGAAAACAGTTAAAACATTTCTATGGCACTTTGCATTCTTTCAAAAGAATGTATGTTTAATGAGCTGAACTTCAGCCAAAGCTTCTATTTCAGGGTTAACACAAACTGCCATTGCAACTCTGCTGCTGCTGCAAATTTTGTTTGGTAGATTTAGAATATGACCACAATTATAGTATACAGCTCCTTAAAGAAATGTCGCCTCAACTCTTCATCACTACTGTTATTTTTCTTTTGTGCCTCGTTAGTAAAAGATGTCAGGGTAGCAATAACCATTCCACCCCAGTCTCAAAAGAAGACAGTAATAGTTGGTTGGCTGTAAGTGGGTGGGGTGGGTGGGGCAGCGGTGAGATGAAAAATTAATCGACATTATCGATCCATACCCACAAGTTGTTGCACTGCAGTAAGCTCAGAGCCTGAAGGTTCCAGTCCTATTCCAGACACTTGAGCAAATAATCTAGACCAACACCGCCCTGGCCCAGCCGTCACCACCATGGCCTGGCCCGTCACCCTTACAGCACTGCACCATTCCCCCCTCCGCCCAGCACGAACTCCCCACTCTCATGCCTGGTCCTCCAGGTGTCCCTTATTTTTTTCTCTCAACAGTTAGCCACCCTGTCTTTGACCAAGCTTTTGTTTAATTAGGGGAAGGTAGTGGCATAATGGCGATGTCACTAGATTAGTAATCCAGCGCTAATGTTCTGGGGGCACAGGTTCAAATCTCGCCATGGCAGTAGGGGGAGTTTCAATTCAGTCAATAATAAATCTGGAATTGAAAGCTAGTCACAGTAATGGTAACTGTGTAAACCATCATCATACTCCCCTGGTTTACTAATGCCCTTTAGGGAAGGAAAATCTGCCATTCTCTCCTGGTCTGGATTACATGTGACTCCAGGCTCACAGCCATGTGGCTGACTCTTAGCTGCCCTCTAAAATTGCCAATCAAGCCACTCAGTTCAAGGGCAATTAGGGATGGGCAACAAATGCTGACCTTGCCAGCAACGCCTACATCCCATGCAAGAATGAAAAAAATACACATCAGAATATCTCCTTGCATGTCTCAGTGTTAACTTGTGTCTGAAAACGGTCCTGTGAAATGCCTTGAATCATTCAGGTTAAAGGTCCCCTCCCTCCTTTATCCATCAGAGCCTTTGCAAAAACCTATGGCTTTAATTGGAAAGGCAAAGGATTGGGGGCTGCCATATTCATTTAAAAAAGGGGGAAAAGGTGATTTTGTTTTAAATTGATAGTTCACTTGTAAACAAAAGTTTGAAAAAGACTTGGGGACTGACCCCTATCTGTCGAGTAGAGGGCAGAACGGGGTCAAACAGTGCACAACAAGTCTAAATTGGATACAAGATAAAGTGCAGTGCTTTAAGAAATCAATCTCCAGTCTTCCATGTTAAGAATTATCATTTTTCAGTGGGGTTAATTCCAACCAAAGGGATCATCCTTATCTTCACTGAACAGTGCTTTTTTTAAAAGAAATAAAACTTCTAAAGACTCTCTGACACTATTGCAGTGTCTTTGGAAACTAACTGTTTAGACAGGTCAAGAGTTAGTTACAGTTCAGCTTAGCCATGAGGAACACTGAATGTTCAGGGAACAATATGTTCTTACGTCTGCTCCCCTCCTGCACTATTGCCTTGAGAGAGGGCCACAGTGTGGCAGCAAGGAGTAAATTAGAACTGGATGCAGGATGTTTGAACTACTGGGGTGGGGCGGGGGAAGACGATGGACAAGGTGGGGAGGAGGTGAGAGAGAAGTGAAAGGAGGATGATGGGACAGGGAGGAATAAAAAGCGGATGCAGTTGAGAGAAGGAGAAAGACACTGGAAGAAATCCTCTTCAAAACAGTGCCATGGGATCTTTTACCTTCACTTGTGAGGGCAGATGGGGCCTCTGTCTAATACCTCATTCAAATACACAGCATTTCTGACAGCACAGCATTCCTTCAGTGTAGTGTCAGACTACAGTTTGTGCTCAAACCTCTGTAAAGCAACCTTCTGGCTCAGAAAGAAGAATGCTACACAGAGCCTTGGCTCCGTGCTGGGGTATGGTTCTAGGGAACACTGGCATCTTCCAGTATCTCACTATCCATCATTAGTAACATGAGAACCTCAGTAGCAAATGTCAGCAGGCAACACTATTGCAGAAGAGGGGCAGTGGGGGGGATGGAAGTATCTAAACTGATCCAGAGACTCTCCTCATTACGCATCCTGGTAGAAACAGCAGAAACCTACCAGGTAATCAAAAGGAGGGTGGACCTTGATGAGATTAACAGGGGCAGCATCATATCTGGAATACCTCAATCACTCATTGATTGAGTTGAAAAGATCAGCTGTTATGCAAAAGATAGGGATGCCTACAAACATAGATAGGCACATGCTCCCCAATCATGAAACTAAAGACTTTAGTGAAACAGGACAATGAGCATCAGTGTACATTATCACTGACCACTGATCACCTTGAACAGAAAATCAATACACCAGTACAATGAAAAGGACAGATACCAGGCAGGAGTTGGATCATGCTCAGAACACTGACTGGAATCCTCATTTAGCACATTGTGGAGATTTCAGTTCTGTGCAAGTCCCGGAGGCAGCAAAAATGCCAATTCATGAGCCGTAACAATTTGTTCATTACAGCTCACTTGGCCTAGGTTATGAGGCAATTTACAATAAATAGTCAACTAAAAACTTGTATTTATATAATACTTTAACATCCCAAGGCGGTTTACAGAATTTGAAACCAAGTCAGCAAGGGAGATGTTGGGACAGGTGACCAAAAGCTTGGTCACAGAGGCAGGTTTTAAGGAACAGTGTCAGTAATAATATCAATCCACACACACACACACACTACAAAACACAGAAGCGTGGCCAGCTAACTGGAAAGAGCCAAGGAGAAGGAGAAAGGGGTTACAAAAACTGCAAGTGAACTAACTTTGGATCTCAGCTTAAGATTTGATGTCAACATTCATAAGCTCATATAGCACAGAAGGCAGCCATTTGGCCCATCATGTTTGTGCCAACCCTTTGAAACAGCAATCCAATTAGTCCCACCACTTGTGCTCTATCCTCAGGACCTGCAGATTTTTATTTTTCTTCACGTATTTATCCAATTCCCTTTGAAAGGTACTTTTGATTCTGCTTCCATCACCCTTTCAGGCAGTTCATTCCACATCCCTTCTCGTTCTTTTGCCAATTACTTCAAGAGGACAGAGGTTCAAAGTGTGAAATGACTAAAGCAGCAATCCGTTAAAGGAATAAAGAAGCACAAGCATTCCAAGTTACAGCTTATTAATGGAATAGCATTTAACTGAAGCAGTGCCTGATTTACAACATGAGCTTGAATCATTTACACTGTAACTGAGCCAAAGCTATAAGTGGGACATACAAGGTACTAACCCATACAACACATCCGGTTCACCAGCCGAGCATTCAGCTCTCTTTCACTGGGGAAAAGGCCCATCTCTCGTCCAGGCTGCACAATGCAAGGTTCTGACATTTCCATTTTCAGTGCTGAGACATGCAAAAGTAAGGGAGGCGGACTTACTAAAGAAACTCCTCCCACATAGCCTCAAGAACAACCACTCCCCTGCCCACTCCTATAGGGCAGGAAGGAAAGCAAAGCCGGCACACCTTTTCTCCAAAATATAAAAGCATTTCTTTCCAACAGTTATCACAATAAAATATGTATGGCTGAAGAGAACATTGAATCATTGCACAACCACATATTTCGTGGTGCACTCTGACAACAAAAGCCAACAGTTAAAAAAGTTGTCTAAATCATCATGGAGCAAAAATGTAAAGGCAGAAATGTGAGCGGCGTTAAGAGTGACTCAGACTTGCCCAAGTCATTCTGGTGTAGCGTTTTGTTAAGATTTTGCTTATTAAATGGTTCACTGTAAAAATAAAAGACACTTGCTGAGCAGGCGCGCACACACACACACTCTCTCTCTCTTTCTACTTGTTAAGTCCCTTCAACCAAAAAAGGAAACTGCTCAAAAGCAAGGCACAGGCACAGACCTGCACCTACAGGGGTGTCTCCCTAATAGCAATACATGTTGCTTTTCATTACAAGCTTCTGCAATCACTAGGAGATTAAGAAAATCTTATTCAAGATTGTGTACAGTGCTGCTTTGCAATTATTATCCAAACTACATTTTTAATAGCCAGACACGTAGAAACATAATCTCTAATTCATGCTTCATAAGTCCCATCACTGAAACAAAGTAAAGATTTGACCACACAGAAATGGTAAATAGTCACCCCCACTTTGCAGCTGCGAGTGGGAGATACAAGGACACTACCATAATCTTTTAACCCTCAATAATTTTAACAGTAAACTTGGTAACTTGTCCAATTTGAGCATGACATGAGGAGATTCTCCACATCAGTGGCTGCAAATCCTTTTGGACAGTACAGAAGCAAAAATGTCAAACACCCAACAGAATGCTTGCTTTATGAGTGGAGTATGTTGGACTGCCAGACAGAAGATATTATTTTCGTCATCAGCGAACTGGAGTCTTGTGGCGGTTTGTGTGTGCTGATTTTCCAGTGCTGACTTGGAGGCCTGGCACATTACTTGCCTCCCTCAAAGCCAGAAGAATTGAAACTGTGACCCCTTCCACCACTTAGCCACTTCAAAAATAGCAGCAATTACACCACAGACCACTGAATGGAGTACAGATGACCTAGGCAAATAGTAATGTCCACCTGTGCCAAGGCTGTCATTTGGGAGACATAGTAATTGGAGAGGGTAATTCAGCCCCCAAGCCTGTTCCATCATTCAGATCATGGCTGATTGGTGACCTCAGCTTCATTTACCCACCTTAACCCCATATCCCTTGACACCCTTCTCCAACAAAAATCCACCAATCTCAGGCTTGGTTGCTCAAATTAATCCCCAGCATCAACAGCTTTTTGTGGGGAGAGAATTCCAGATTTCTACTAGCTCTTTATGTGAAAAAGTGCTTTCCGATTTCACTCCTATGGTCTAGCTCTAAATTTAAGGTTATGACCCCTTGTAGAAGAATCATTGAATGGTTACAGCTCAGAAGGAGGCCATCCAGACCATCGTGTCCCTGCTGACTCTCTGCAAGATCAATTTAGATAGCCCCACTCCCCTGTTGTTTCCCTGTAACCCTGCAAATTCTCTCTCTCTTGGGGTGCTTATCCAATTCCCTTTTGAAAGCTACAATTGCATCTACCACCACCCACTCAGTCTGTTCATTCCAGATTTTAACCACTCACTGTGTGAAAAAGTTTCTCCTCATGTCTGCTTTGGTTCTTTTGCAAATCACCTCAAATCTGTGTCCCCTGGTTCTCAACTCATGGGTCAGTGGCAACAATTGCTCTCCATCTAGATACCCACCACCAGAGAAAATAACTTTTCTTTATTGACCCTATGAAAACATTCCAAACTCTAAACTCAAGGGAATACAGAATAGGCGATGCAACCTGCCCTCATAATTTAACCAGTTAATGGATTAGGAATAATCAAGTTCATTGAGTGCATAGCAAACAGTTAATTAAATTTGTGATCCTGAAATCCCAGTGAGTGATATTAGTTACTAAGGTTAAACCCTCAACATTTCTCTGACCATGGGGGAATGTTTGCAAGAGTGCTTTCATTATTACAATAGTGACGATAATTCAAAAGGTACTTCAGTGATTGCAAATCCCTTTGGGACATTCCAAGTTCCTGAAAGACACTATGGGCTGAATCTCCGGCTTGGCGAGCAGACCCCACCCCGCCGAACTGTCAAAGACCTATTAAGGACATTTATCTCAAATTAAAATAATTAACGGAGCTGCCCGTCCAACCTCCAGGTTGGCGGGCAGGCGAAGAGCCCAGGCGGCTTTCGCATTTTTCACGAGCGTGATGAGGTTTCATGAATGATTTTAAATTTTGACAAAAAGTTTTATTGAAATTAGTGCACACGTCCCAGCTCATGTGACAGTTTCACATGAGGGGACATCTCATAAAAATTTTCTCACCGTTTTGTTAAACTTTTTGCACTTAAAACTAATCTCCCTGAGGCACCTCTATGGTGCAGAAATCAGGGAGATTTCTGCGCTCTTTTGTGCACATGCATCACATAAAATGGCAGCACAGACCCGATCGGGGGCACCAATTGAGTCCGCGCCCACCTGTGCCCGCTCTCGCCCAGCCCGCCCGACAGGCAGGAAATTCTGCCCTATATAAATGCAAGTCTTTCTTTTTCTATTCATATTTTTTAGGAAAGTCACTCCACTTTCATTAACAGAGCATGAACATTTTGTAGGCTATTAAAGAGAAAATGCAGAGTATAATCAAAGGCTCCATTTTGGTAAAGTATGTTACCATGCAGTTAGGCAATAAATTCTCCCAGTGGTACGTTTTGTTTATAAGAACATTTCAAACAATAAAAATCTAGCCATGAGAGTATATGGAGCTCTTTTTTAAAGAAATTACACATCTGCTGCATAAATTTTTAAGGCTTCAAAAATCTTTCAGCAAAATGCACACCCACAAATGATGGCAGCCTTATCGATCCATACTTTCAATGGGACATCCACAATAAAGAGCAGCTTTGCACAAAATCCATTTCCTTCTGCTAAAAGTTACAGTTAAAGCTCCCAGTCCCACCCAATTCCTAAGTAGTGTCAAACATCCTGAAACTGACTCATTTAAAGAAATACAAGCAAGAATTAAGAAATATAAACACAACATGAATAGACATGACCCATGATAATTTGCAGTGTTAGCTGTGGGTCAGTAGTAACACACACAAACAGCTTCAGAGTCAGAAGGTTGGAGGTTGGAGGTTTAAGTCCCACTCCAGAGGCTGACACTTCAGAGCAGTCCTTCACCGCTTCAGATGAGATATTAAACCTGTCTTCTCAAGTAAACGATCCAACAGCAGTATTCACACATGAGCAGGAGATTTCTTCCAATGTCCTGGCCAATATTTACCCCCATCTAACACCAGGACATGTATCATGTTGGTATTTGTGGGATATTGCTGTGCACAAATGGGTTGCTGAGATTCCTACATAACAACAGTGACACTTCAAAAATACTTAAATCCGCTATAAAGTGCTTTGGGACTTCCCAACATTGTAAAAGGTACTGATTAAATGCAAATCTTCCCCTTTATCTAATGAAGTCAACATCCTCCCAGAATCCATTCCATACATCTTGGAGACCCAAGATGTTAAGCTCTGGCCTCCAGCCTTGATGACTCCCACGAGGCGAATGGGCTATAACTTCCACAGTATGCATTAATTTTGAAGCTATGGGTGTCGCTGGCAAAGCGACATTGCCCTAATTGCCTTCAAGGTGGTAATGATGAAGATCCTCCTTGAATGTGACCAAGTGGCTTGCTAGGCCATTTCAGAGGCCAGTCAAGAGACAACTACATTCTTGTGGGTCTGGAGTCACATACAAGCCAGGCTGGGTAAATTTCCTTCTCTAAAGGGCATAAGTGAACGAGATAACAATTGGGTAATCTCAAAGTCTCTGTAACAGAGACACTCGCTTTAAATTCCAGGTTTAATTTAATTTAATTCCCCATTTGCCATGGTGGGATTTGAGCTCATATTTCTGGATTATTAGTCCAGACCTCAGGATTGCAAATCCAATAACATAAGCACTATACTACTGTGCCCCAAGCTCCTCCTCACTTCCTGGAAGAGACTTAAAGAGGATGAGGGGCATGGGGGATGTGAGGGACTAGAACAAGAGAGAAAGGAGGGTGACAAGAGGGCATTGTTGGTTCTATTGAGAACATCAGGAGGGTGCTGTTGGAAATGAACAGGCCCATGTTAGGGTTAGAAAACTAACCACATAATCACAGAACATTGTCCATATTTTTTAACCAGGAAGGAATAATGATTCAATAAACTACAGATCAAGTTGTCTGAGATTCTTAGAATCAGATAAACTGTACCTTCAATGAAGGATAGAATAATTACTTTGAAGATCATTATCAGTACTCAACCATACCTCATGATCAATAACCAAAAACTAATGACCATTCATTTCAACACTGGCACATCATGCCCTGGAGGTGGAGCAGTAATATAATATTCAGCCTAACTGGGGTTAGATGCTGGTACAGGCGACTTAAAGGCCAAACCTTGCTGAGCTCTGAGTGTTAGCCAAGCTGCGGCAGGGAGCTCTGACTAGAAAGAGAGAGCATTTCTTTGAAAGTGAGGAGTGGCAAGGGTTATAAAAAATATAAAAGCACATGAAAACATGTCAGTTCAAAATTAATTCCAACAAGTAACAGGTTGGTGCTTTGCAAGATAATGATTTTGATTGTAGACCTTTTGTTATTGCTGAAAAAAACATTTAGTCAAAGTTAGTAAAACAAAAATACCTGGACAAACTCAGCAGGTCTGACAGCATCTGCGGAGAGGGATACAGATGACGTTTTGAGTCCGTATGACCCTTCGTCAGAGCTAAGACATATAGAAATGAGATGAAATATAAGCTGGTAGAGGGGGGTGGGACAGGAGAGCTCAATAGGGGGCCAGTGGTAGGTGGAGGCCAAGAAGAGACTGCCAAAGATATCATAGACAAAAGGACAAAGGGGTGTTGACGGTGGTGATATTATCTAAAAGGTGTGCTAATGAGGACATTAAGGGAAGCAAGCTAGTGGCAGATGACCCTAGTGCGGGTGGGGTGGGGGGAAGGGATCGAAATGGGCTAAAAGGTGGAGATGAAACAATAGATCGAAATAAATTTAAAAATAGGAGGGAAGAGAAAAAAATAGTTGTAAAAAAACTTAATAAATTATTGGAAAAAGGGGGATCCGATAGGGGGTGGGGATGGAGGAGGGAGTTCATGATCTGAAATTGTTGAATTCAATATTAAGTCTGGAAGGCTGTAAAGTGCCTAGTCGGAAGATGAGGTGCTGTTCCTCTAGTTTGCGTTGAACTTCTCTGGAACATTGCAGCAGGCCAAGGATGGACATGTGGGCATGAGAGCAGGGTGGTGTGTTGAAATGGTAAGTGACAGGGAGGTCTGGGTCATGTTTGCGGACAGACCGAAGGTGTTCCGCAATGCGGTCACCCAGTCTGCGTTTGGTCTCTCCAATGTAGAGGGGACCGCATTGGGAGCAGCGAATGCAGTAGACTAAATTGAGGGAAGTGCAAGTGAAGTGCAGCTTCACTTGAAAGGAGTGTTTGGGCCCTTGGATGGTGAGGAGGGGGGGAAGTAAAGGGGCAGGCGTTGCACCTTCTGCGGTTGCATGGGAAGGTGCCGTGGGAGGGGGTTGAGGTGTAGGGGGTGATGGAAGAGTGGACCAGGGTGTCCCAGAGGGAACGATCCCTGCGGAAAGCCACCAGGGGGGGTGAAGGGAAGATGTGTTTGGTAATAGCATCACGCTAGAGTTGGCGGAAATGGCGGAGGATGATCCTTTGATCGCGGAGGCTGGTGGAGTGATAAGTGACGACAAGGGGGACCCTATCATGGTTCTGGGAGGGAGAGCAAGTTGTGAGGGCAGATGCGCTGGAGATGGGCCCTGTCAACCACCGTGGGTGGAAAACCTCGGTTAAGGAAAAAGGAAGACATGTCAGAGGAACTGTTTTTGAAAGTGGCATCATAAGAACAGATGTGATGGAGGCAAAGGAACTGAGAGAATGGGATGGAGTTCTTACAGGAAGCGGGGTGTGAGGAGCTGTTGTCGTGGAGTCGATAGGCTTGAAATTAATATTGGTGGACAGTCTATCACCAGAAATTGAGACTGGGAGGTCAAGGAAGGGAAGGGAAGTGTCAGTGATGGACCACGTGAAAATGATGGAGGGGTGGAAATTGGAAACAAAATTAATAAAATTTTCCAGATCCAGACGAGAGCATGAAGCGGCACCAAAGCAGTCATCGATGTACCGGAGAAAGAGTTGTGGGTGGGGGCCTGAGTAGGACTGGAACAAGGAATGTTCCACATACCTCATAAGGAGATAGGCATAACTGAGGCCCATGCAGGTACCCATAGCCACACCTTTTATTTGGAGGAAGTGAGGCGACTTTAAGGAGGAATTGTTCAGCGAGAGAACAAGTTCAGCCAGACAGAAGAGAGTAGTGGCCGATGGCGATTGTTCGGGCCTCTGTTTGAGGAAGAAGCGGAGTGCCCTCAGACAATCCCGGTGGGGGATGGAGGTGTAGAGGGATTGGATGTCCATGGTGAAGAAGAGGCGGCTGGGGCTAGGGAACTGGAAATTGTTGATATGATGTAGGGCGTGAGAGGAATCACGGATGTAGGTGGGAAGAGACTGGACAAGGGGAGAGAGAATGGAGTCAAGATAGCAACAAATGAGTTCTGTGGAGCAGGAACAAGCTGACACGATCGGTCTGCCGGGACAGTCCTGTTAGTCAAACTTGTTCATCTTGCACTCATCAGGACAATTCCAAGAACAGCGATGTAAGGGCAGCAAAAATTTTATGCTGTATGAGAAGAGAGTGCTGATTATTTGGCAAGTCTATTCTGTTTGGTGGGGGCATTGCCATGGAGAATGCACCAGTTAATGGTGACTCACAGTGAACTGCCAAGCATTGATTGAAATTTAAACGACGCAGCTTGACCCTGATTGGGCAAGGCGTTGCCCTGAGGAATGAGCCAGCGAATGGCTATCACTTATTCTGTTTAGTTGAAATAGGCGCAACGTGTACACATGTTCTTTCTATCTGCAAAGACCAGGGCCCTGTGTATTAATATATGTAGCTTCCAGAACATGCAAATGCACCACACTGTGAGTCTGACTGACAATCTTAAATTGGTTATCAGCGTAATTTTTAGCACACTGAGGATTATTTAGCGAATGTTGTCCCATCGTGGAATCATATCTCATGTTGGACACTGTGTTTTGAGTTTTGTAAGCACAGGCTGGTTGGGTACGGTCTGTACCTTACCCATTGCGAACAGCAGAAAAGACATGCTGTTTGATATGATCTACCAGCCTTTGGGATGTACAGCCTACATACCTAGCATCACACAAGCACTGAAATTCATATACCGAATTACTCATTTGTGTGATAGGCAGAACGTCTTTTTGGCTTGATGGCAGCATCCTGTTAATGACCAATACCACTAATGCTGCTACTGCATAGTAACAGCGTGAAACAGCTGGCTTCACCTGTTGCTCAAATTTTTGAGATACCTTGCCCTTCCAGGATAATCTGAGGTAGACTGGACACTTTTCAAGACCAAAAGAAGTGACAACCTTAGGCCCATTCAGGAGTTTGCACGATATATAGCATGAAATGATCTGATCAGGGTCACCATTATCACATAGGATATCTTTGATGCACCCTATTTCAGCATCAAGTTTGCATGGTGAGCAAATGACACAGGTCCTATTCACGAGGTTGCCAATAGCTTATAGCGTGAGGAACTGTAAGAGTCCCAACACGTATATTGACCAGTGAAGGTAGGCTTGCAGTGGAACGTGGTAGAAAATCCTCTGGCAGATTTCTCAACTAGTGCGTCAAGGAACAGGAGTTCATTTGACTGCTCCATTTCAAAGGTGGATTTGAGGACAGGATGGAGCCCATTAAGAAATGCAAGGAAATTATTACATGCTGCTACAGATTTAAATATAGCAAACATATCATCCACATATCGGAAATATGCCTATGTAACAAATTAGTAATGTGGTGTATGAATTGGTGTCATGTGTGATGCTGGGTATGTAGTCCATACATCCCAAAACTGGCAGATGGTTTCAAAGAGTATGTCTCTTCCACTGTTTGCAACAGGCGAGATACAGACCACACCCAACCAGCCCGGACTTGCGAAACTCAAAACACAGTGTCCAACATTAGATGTGATTCCATGATTGGACAACATTTGGTAAATAATCCTCAATGTGTCAAGAACTACGCTGACAACCACACACACACATGGAAAGAGGCTATAACTCTTTTGTTGACATGTTGACATATTCATCATACCAACCAGCAAAAGTAATTACCTCGAAGTATATACCCAACCAGTTGGGCCCAAATGGCCCATTTCTATACTGATGTTTGAGCTCAACACAAGCCTCCTCCCAAACATATTGATCAAACTCTGCAGCATACCCTTCTATTCCTTTCTTTGTTTCATACTTGTCTAGCTACCCCTTAAGTTAATGTACAAGTTGCCAACATTTGAAGAAAATTCGATTTGCAAAAAACGTTGGTAAACTGCAGGTTCAGCCAATTCAATAAACAAAAACTTGTTCATGGCATTTGTTCAAAAGGCAGAGGACATTGACCCTGCTCTGTCTAATAAAGAGAATGAAAGTAGATACCACCTCGCAACAAGGAAGATTACAGTCTGTTTATCTGGCACGAAACTTTATTTAATTGTTTCTGCACAAAATCATGCTAGAGGTTTGTGACCAAATGTTCTCCCTTTGCTGCATGGGTGTGTGGTGCTGCAACAATCAGGAACACATTACACAGGGGGACAGGCAGGCTGCATGCAAGCAACCTTCCCTTTAAGTTGCATGCATGCACTGCAACAACCTAGCTGCACACAGCAAACAGAAATGTGAAGAAATTCTGGTTGTGTAAAAGTTTTAGTTGCAGGTCAATCAACAAGCAAAACCTGGATAAAGTATGCGGCTCTGCCTGGCAATTCAGCAATCCACAACCAAACGAGGGCAATAGAAGTGAAAAGCAAGCAAGTTATATAGAACCTGTATTAAACCTTGCTTAGACCACACTTGGAGAACTCTGCACAGTTCTGGACTTCATATCATATTCAATGGAATTGTCATTGCTGAAACACCCACCAACATCATTTAGGAAATACAGCAGTCAATTTGTGCACAGCAAGCTCCCAAAATCAATGTCAATATGACCATGTAATCTGTTTCAGCAGTGGAAAAAAAATACACAATATGCTAGAAATACACAGGTCATCGGAAGAGAAAGATTGATTGTTTTAAGTGGGGCCTTTTGTCAGAAAATTGATCAAAAAATGTAAGAAACTGACTGTAATGTGAAATTTATTTTCACAGAATCACAGTGCAGTAGAGGCCCTTCAGCCCATCGAGTCTGCACCGACACATGAGAAACACCTGACCTACCTACCTAATCCCATTTATCAGCACTTGGCCCATAGCCTTGAATGTTATGACGTGCTAAGTGCTCATCCAAGTGCAACTCGCCTCCACCACCCTCCCAGGCTGTGCATTCCAGACTGTCACCACCCTCTGGGTAAAAAAGTTTTTCCTCACATCCCCCCTAAACCTCCTGCCCCTCACCTTGAACTTATGCCCCCTTGTGACTGACACTTCAACTAAGGGGAACAGCTGCTCCCTATCCACCCTGTCCATGCCCCTCATAATCTTGTACATCTTGATCAGGTCGCCCCTCAGTCTTCTCTGTTCCAACGAAAACAACCCAAGCCTATCCAACCTCTCTTTATAACTTAAATGTTTCATCCCAGGTAACATTCTAGTGAATCTCCTCTGCACCCCCTCCAGTGCAATCACATCCTCCTATAATGTGGCGACCAGAACTGCACACATTACTCCAGCTGTGGTCTCACCAAGGTTCTATACAACTCCAACATGACCTCCGTACTTTTGTCATCTATGCCTCGATTGATAAAGGCAAGTGTCCCATATGGCTTTTTCACCACCCCACTAACATGCCGCTTTGCCTTCAGAGATCTATGGACACACGCCAAGGTCCCTTTGGTCCTCAGAACTTCCTAGTGTTATGCCGTTCATTGAATACTTCCTTGTCAAATTACCCCTTCCAAAGTGTATCATCTCACACTTTTCAGGGTTAAATCCCATCTGCCACTTAACTGCCCATTTGACCATCCCGTCTATATCTTCCTGTAGCCCAAGACAGTCAACCTCACTGTTAACCACCAGGCCAATCTTTGTGTCATTCGCAAACTTACATATCCTACCCCTCACATCGTCATCTATGTGGTTCATATAAATGACAAATAATAGGGGACTGCGCACAGATCCCTGTGGCACGCCACAGGATACTGGCTTCCAATCACTAAAGCATCCTTCTGTCATCACCCTCTGTCTCCTACAACTAAGCCAATTTTGAATCCACCATATCAAATTACCCTGTATCCCATGTGCCTTTGCCTGCTTTAGAAGTCTCCCATGTGGGACCTTGTCAAAGGCTTTGCTGAAATCTATACAAACTATATCAACTGCACTACCCTCATCTACACACCTGGTCACCTCCTCAAAAAATTCAATCAAATTTGTCAGGCATGGCCTCCCTCTGACAAATCCAAGCTGACTATCCCAAAACCAATCTTGCCTCTCCAAGTGGAGATAGATACTCTCCTTCAGGACTTTCTCCAATAGTTTCCCTACCACTGACGTGTGACTCACTGGCCTGTAGTTCCCTGGCTTATCTCCACAACCCTTCTTAAATAGCGGAACCACATTAGCTGTTCTCCAGTCCTCTGGCACCTCCTCCATGGCCAGAGAGAATTAAGAATTCGGGTCAGAGCCCCTGTGATCTCCTCCCTTGCCTCCCTCAGCTGTCTGGGTCACAAATCATCCAGACCTGGAGATCTGTCGACTTTTAAGCCTGCCAACATCTCCAATACCTTGTCACTCCCTGTATCAATTTGCTTAAGAACCTCGCAGTCTCTCTCCCAAAGTTCGATACCTTCATCCTCATTCTCTTGAGTGAAGACGGATGTGAAGTATAAATTCAACACTCTAAAGATGTCCTCTGGCTCCACCCAGAGATTGCCCCTTTGGTCCCTAATGGACCCTACTCTTTCCTTGGTTATCCTCTTCCCATTGATATACTTATCGAATATCTTGGGATTTTCCCTCCTTTTACCAACCAGAGCTTTCTCATATCCCCTCTTTGCTCTCCTGATTGCTTTCTTAAGCTCCACCATGCATCGTTTGTACCCCACTAATGCCTCTGCTGATTTGCTTCCCTTGTACCTGCTAAAAGCCTCTCTTTTCCTTCTCATCGTAACCTGAATATCTCTGGTCATCCATGGTTCTCTGGGCCTGTTACTCCTTCCTATCACCCTAGAGGGAACATGTTGAGCCTGTACCCTCCCCATTTCCTTTTTGAACACCCCCCACTGTTCCTCTGTAGATTTCCCCACAAGTAGCTGTTCCCAGTTTACCTTGGCCAGATCCTGCCTTATTTTACTAAAATCCACTCTACCCCAATCCAAAACATTTCTTTGCAATTTGTCGATTTCTTTGTCCATAACAAACTTAAATTGTACCATGTTGTGGTCGCTCTCACTAAAATGCTCGCCCACCACCACCTCAGCCACCTGTCCGGCTTCATTCCCCAGAATTAGGTCCAGCAATGCACCGTCCCTTGTTGGACTCTCTACATATTGACCTAAAAAGTTCTCCTGTACACATTTCAAGAAATCCACTCCATTCAAGCCCTTAACACTATGTCTATCCCAATTAATGTTGGGAAAGTTGAAATCACCTAATATAATTCCTTTATTGTTATTGCTTTCACACACCTCCACAAATTGTGCACATATTTGCTCCTCAATTTTCTGCTGACTATCTGGGGGTCTATAATAAACACCTAATAATGTGGTTGCTTCTTTTTTATTCCTAAGCTCTACCCACAAAGCTTCATTCGATGCCCCCTCCAAGATATCATCTCTCCTTACTGCAGTAACTGACTCCTTAACTAATAATGCAATGCCGCCTCCTCTTTTACCCCCTCCCCTGTCTCACCTGAAGATTCTATATCCCGGAATGTTGTGCTGCCAATCCTGCCCTTCCCTCAACCGCATCTCAGTGATGGCTACTATATCACAATTCCACATGTCAATCCTCACCCTTAACTCATCCGTTTTACCTGTAATACTCCTGGCATTAAAGTAGAGGCCATCCAGCCTTGCCTTACTCCCTTGAAGCTTATTGCAGCTGTACTCCCTCTGACTTGACTGTTTTACTGTATTATGATGTATCCCTAATCTGCTGACATTCTGTGTCCCCTCCCCCTGCCGAATTAGTTTAAACTCCTCCCAACAGCACTAACAAACCCATCCGCAAGGATGTTAGTCCCGCTCTGGTTCAGATGTAGACCGTCCCGCTTGTACAGGCCCCACCTTCCCCAGAAACAGTCCCAGTGATCCAGGGATCTAAAACCTTCCCTCCTGCACCAACTCTTAAGCCATGCATTCATCTATGCTATTCCCCTATTTCTGAGCTCGCTAGCACATGGCACTGGGAGTAATCCAGAGATTACAAACCGAGAGGTCTTGCTTTTTAGTCTACTGCCTAACTCCCTGAATTCTTGATGCAAGACCCCATCCCTCTTTCTACCTGTCATTGGTACCAACATATACCATGACCTCTGCCTTATCACCCTCTCCCTTTTGAACCAAAAAATGCAGCTATTGTCCTTCACTACGATAATGATATCCACTATAACAAATTAAAAATGCAATTTTAAATCACTGATACAACTATGAAAATATACACTAATTTCAAAAGAATGTGAATTACTGTGGTGTTCATTATATGTACGCTGCACAGCTTTCATGATGGAGATAAATATTGGCCAGGACACCAGCTAGAACGCACCTGCTCTTCATGAAAGTGGTATTGTGGAGGCAGACGGGACCTTTGTTTAAAGTCTTATCTGAAAAACAGCAGCTCTGAGAGTGCAGCACTCCTTCAGTATTGCACTAGAGTGTCAGCTTAGATTATGAGCTCAAGCCTGTGGAGTGAGACTTGAAGACAGTTGGATATTAAAGATCCCATGCCATTATTTCAAACAAAGTGCTCCCAGATGTCCAAGGCAACCTTTGCCGCGTGGTCAACACCAAAAATTAAATTATCTGCTCATTTATTTTGTGCTATTTGTGGGATCTCACAGTGCAATAAATTGGATGCGTCGTTTCCCTACATTACAACAGTGACTGCACTTTGAACGTGCCTCATTAGCCACAAAGCATTTTCGGGCACCCTCAGGCTGTGAAAGGCACAATATAAAAGCAAGCCTTTTTTCCTTTGACACTCATGGTATCTTCTTTCTCAGGAGTTTAATCAGGACATATTCTAAAATCAGAACAGCTTAATTATTGCTGTGTATTGGCCCATGGTCAAAGGTTACTGATTTAAAATACAGATGGCAATTGCATTAGGAATTAGAAACCCAAAACAGCAAAATACTTGTTCCAAAAGTCTGTTGGCTGTCTGAAGTGTTGTTCCATTGTGGAGTCAGCAAAATCTACATCCACACAAGAACCAAACCACTGCTGTAGATGGACTGCCAACCTCCAGATGATAACCCAACCCAGCTGGCAGACGCCTGGATTCCCTCAGACAAAATTCACTCCTGCAGCAAACTCCATCAACACAGAAATATTGACAAGACTGGCCAACTACAATGAGCCATGCATCACTAGTCACGTACCAAGCGCCTTACAGAGGATGAGATCAGACATTGTACACTGAGGGTGCACTCAATAGCTGCCTTTGAAATCCGTGCATGGAAATAGTCACAATGAAACAAAAATTCCTCAACGTTTGAAATCTGAATGACAAAAAAAATACACAATATGCTAGAAACACAGAGGTCAGTGGAAGAGAAAGATGGATTGTTTTAAGTCAGGACATTGATCAAAAAAGGAATAAACTCTTGACTGTAATGTGAAGTTTATTTTAAACAAAAAGAATACAATTATTGTCCTTCACTAGCTACAAGGATATCCATTAGAACAAATTAAAAATGCAATTTTAAATCGCATATACAACTATGAAAATATGCACAGAAATCTCAAAAAATTGTGAATTACACTGAAGCAGCTGCTGAGGAGTTTATTGTACAGATTCTGCACATCTTTCATGATGGACCATAGCTCCCTCCAATGGCAGGAAAGTTATCAGGTGCAGAAGTCTTCAAATGGATTTGAGCAAACAAAACAATGTAGCCTCATTAAAGAATGGAACTCAAGTGATATGATGCAGGTCACTCTGCTGGTTACAGCTGGAATAGATCCAAGGAATTTCAATGATCTTTGACCTCCTGGGAATCAGTCCACAATTCTCCAGCTCCAGCTAGCTGGGTGATAACAAGAGGTGGGTAGCATCTGTGCTGCTGCTGGGTAGAAGCAGGGGGATATCTTTTCAACTGAGCGCAGCAAAGACAGCATCCAAAAATGACTTTGGAAAGTGAGTGAACATGGAAAGCCAATTCTATTCCACAGCGCCATAGGATGTCAATTGTTTGCTGAAACCTTTGTTACCTCTAGACTTAACTATTCCAATGCTCTTCTGGCCAGCCTCTGATCTGACGCCCACACCACATGGACTGCAGCGGATCAAGAAGGCAGCTCACCACCACCTTCTCAAGGGCAGTTAGGGGTCGACAATAAAAGCTGGCCTATACAGGGATACCCACATCCCATGAATGAATTTAAAAAAAGGCCTACCTCTTTGCCCAAGCTTTTGATCATCTATCCCAATATCTCCTCACATTACATAACTTCAAATTTTGTTCAATAACCATAGAACCATAGAACACTACAGCACAGAAAACAGGCCATTCGGCCCTTCTAGTCTATGCCGAAATATTATTCCGCTAGTCCCATTGACCTGCACCTAGTCCATAACCCTCCAGACCTCTCCCATCTATCTATGTATCTATCTAATTTATTCTTAAAACTTAAGAGTGAGCCCACATTTACCACGTCAGATGATAGCTCGTTCCACACTCTCACCACGCTCTGAGTGAAGAGGTTCCCCCTAATGTTCCCCCTAAACCTTTCCCCTTTCACCCTAAAGCCATGTCCTCTCGTGTTTATTTCTCCTAATCTAAGTGGAAAGAGCCTACTCGCATTTACTCTGTCTATACCCCTCATAATTTTATAAACTTCTATCATATCTCCCCTCATTCTTCTACGCTCCAAGGAATAAAGTCCTAACCTGTTTAATCTTTCCCTGTAACTCAACTCCTTAAGACCCGGCAACATCCTAGTAAATCTTCTCTGCACTCTCTCAATCTTACTGATATCCTTCCTGTAGTTAGGCGACCAGAACTGCACACAATACTCCAAAGTTGGCCTCACCAATGTCTCATACAACCTCACCATAACATCCCAACTCCTATTCTCAATCCTTTGATTTACGAAGGCCAGTATGCCAATAGCTTTCTTTACAACCTTGTCTACCTGTGACGCCACTTTCAGGGAACTATGTATCTGAACTCCCAGATCCCTTTGTTCCTCCGCACTCCTCAGTGCCCTACCATTTACTGTGTATGTCCTACCTTGGTTTGACCTTCCAAAATGTTACACCTCACACTTTTCCGCATTAAATTCCATCTGCCATTTTCTGGCCCATTTTTCCAGTTGGTCCAGATCTCTCTGCAAGCTTCCTAGCTGTCCACAACGCCTCCAATCTTAGTGTCATCAGCAAACTTGCTGATCCAATTCACGATATTATCATCCAAATCATTGATATAGACAACAAACAACAATGGTCCCAGCACAGATCCCTGAGGCACACTGCTAGTCACAGACCTCCAGTCTGAGAAGCAATCATCCACTACCACTCTCTGTCTTCTCCCACACAGCCAATTCCGAATCCAGTTTACAACCTAACACTCCTATGAAACGTTTCACTACAAGGTGCTATATAAATGCTGTTGTCTTACATTTCTGTAACCTCACCAGTGTTAGAACCCTACAGAGATCTCTGCTGTCCTCCAATTCTGACCCCCTGTGCATCAAGTTTCCTTTAACCCACCGTTGACAGCTGTGCCTTTGGTTTCCAAGTTCTTGAAGGCCCTCCAGAATGCCTCTCCTCCTTTAAGTCACTCTTTAAAACCTACTTCTTTGACCAAGTGTTGGATCACCTGACTTTATGTCACTTTTATGATGCTCCTGTGAACACCTTGAGATGCCTTACTTCATTAAAGGTGCTATATAAATGCAACATGTTGTAAATTGTTTTCAAATATTGGCATTTCTGTGCTATATTCTTGAATTCCCAAAGTGGAACTCAGGTGGAAGAGGGGAGCAGTGAGTGCAATATTCAGCCGCCATTGGTTATCAAAGCTCTCAATGTTACCAAATGCATTACTGCTCTACCACAGATTTCCCATCTTAGTCACAGCTCTAAAAAGCCCTACTGATTAAATTTAGATCAGGTTTCCGGTGCTAACCTTCTTTTGGAGTTGCCCATAAACGAACAAAACTAGACAGGAATAGCACTGAGGGAGTACTGCACCATCAAGGTGCTGGTTTTCAGAGGAAACATTAAACGGAGGCTCCATCTGACAGCTCAGGTGGATGTAAAAGATCCCATGGCACTGTCCCAAAGAAGAGAATGAGAGTTCTCCCCAGGGTCCTAGCTATTATTTAGCCCTCAACTAATGCCAGTTTAAAAAATCTACTACCACATCGTTGTTCATGGGAGCTTGCTGTGCACAAATTGGCTGCCACACTTCCTACAGTACAACAATAACTACACTTCAAAAATATTTAATTCACTGAAAAGCACCTGGGAGCATCCTGAGGTGCTGAAAGCAGATGAATAAATGCAAATTATTTCTTTTGTCTGGCTCTTGAAAGAAAATATAGTCTAATAGCATATTGAGTGGACACAAGGTCATCACAGCATTAAGAGCCAATCAGCAGCAGTTGGTTTTTTGTACTCACAGGAAGGGGCAAGTCAACAAAATTCCAAAGACTTGAATGAAGCTTTCAGGTTTCAAAATAAAATCCAATCTGGCAATAAAGTGGTGCCATCTTAGTTACAGAAGAGCGTTGAATTCCTTTTTATGCAACATCATTCTCTCTTCGATACTACTTTTCTTTGCTGCTTTTCCCCAATTATTTCACATTTAAATTACTCAGAAATATTTTGAAAATGGAGTCTGAAAACATTGTTGAAAACTTCCCTCCATTTTTAAGACGTGTAAGATAATGAAACACCGTTCCAATTATAGAAATGCAGCAATAGTGTTGGCATACACACGCTCTCAAGATATTAGGTATCAGATAAACGAGGGAGCAACACAGAGACACAGAAACAAACAAACACACACGATAAACATCCAACCCAATAAAGTGTTGTTCAAATATAAACTGTCAATGAACTCGTGGAACCATCTTTATATTTATGCTATCGAGCATAAATTTCTTGTTTGTAGTGCAATATTTGAGTCATACACTAAAAAAATCCTGATGTTAAATACACTGAAACTATTGATATCACCTTGGATACTTTTGAAAATAGTTGAAGAACTTTCAAAATGTTTTCAGAGACTGTCTATGAACCCATCTCTGATAAGTGTTCAGGGAGCAATTCTCCAAGCTGAACCTCAGCAAAGAACAGTGAGTGCAACAACTGGACTTCAGTAAAAATGTTTGCACTGGGATCTGCCATCTGCTGCAGCCTCAATGCAACCTCAGAGCAGGACAAGAGCAGCATTTCCAGTGGCTGTGAAGGTCACCATGAATGTTTATACATCTGGCTCCGTCCAGGCTAGAGTTAGAGATATTTGTAACATCTTGCAGTTTGCTGTCTGCTGTTACATAAGAGAGGTCACTATGGCTCTGTATTATAATAGAGCTGACAAGATTTCATTTGTTCTTACCCAAGAGAAGCAGATGGAGCAACACGTGGCTTTGCTTGGATTGCAGGTTTTCACACAGCACTGGGTGCCCCTGACCGCAAACATGTTGCTTTGCGGGCACTGCATGTCTACTCTATACAGGAACCAATCCCCTTATCGTCCAGCTGCTGTGCAGCCATAAGCAAACAATCATGTAGGTCAATGCCTGGCAGCCTTCATGACGTCTTCTGCAGCAGCCTGTGCCAGCTGCATTTGAGTCACCGTGGCAAACCAAAGGATGGTTGCTAGACAACAAGGGTTATCTGCAAACCACATGGCTAACGATTCTGGTGTAAAACACACGCATGTGTGCGCGCAGCATGCGTACAATGAAAACCACGCTGCCACATGAAACATGAAGAAGCAGATCATTGGCAAGCTGAAACAATGTTTCCTCAAGCTGGGCTGCTCTGGAGGAGTCCTGCTGTATTTGGTAGAGAGGGATGTCAGGATTCTGTACAAGTTGTGCAACCTCACCATAAGGGAACAGCCCTTGCCATGGGCTTTAGGGCAAGTAGTTTGGGACAGGAGGAAGAGGAAGATGGATGACAACATGGACAGCCCTTTCTCATCAGGATCTTCAGGAAGAACCCAGAGCCTAATATCAGGAAATGCGGACACAATTCCCCATTCATTAACCTTCCCCATGTGTCACTGTCCTTCACAAAGTCCTCTTGGCCACAATGCTGAAATAAAAGCTTCACAAAATAAATATTCCAAACCAAATTTATAATTTAGATCATGCAATATTGCAAAAAAAACAGCAACTAATCATCCTTATGCATTCTTAATGCGTGTCTTGCCCGTGTTCTTGTACTCTTCTGCAGTGTTACCAGTGGCTTCAGCATAGCTGGTGGAAAGCTGTGGACTTTCACTGTGGGAGACTCCAGATGGCATTGGAGGCTGACCTACAACAACTCTGGCCCTAGAAGGCCTAGTTTCATACTGTACTACCTCAGCATGGTGGCAGTAGTCTGGGCTGGCTGGCTAAGAGACAACAAGGGCACTGGCAGAATGGCAGGTGTGGGAGGACAATTTTTCCAAGACTGGAGAGCAGGTTTGCCCTCCACAAAGGCATGATCACTACCTAGGAGCAGTGCCTCAACAAACCTAGTAATCTGTTGAAGGACAGATTGCTGGACTGGTGTGATTTTCTTTATTCGTTCATGGATGTGGGCGTCACTGGCCAGCATTTATTGCCCATCCCTAATTGCCCTGGAGAAGGCAGTGGCCTTCAGAAACCATTGTAGCCCATGTGGTGGAGGAAAACCCTTGTAAGCTTCTTTGCATCCTGCATAACACAATCACAATTTTAACAGTCTGAACTTGCATGACTTCTGCTTGTACTACAATGGAAATTGAGACACCAGCCAGCCAGATGCTGTACCATGGGTGGATCCATGAGTGGCCACCATATCAATTCTAGAAAGAATTGCTGCGCCAAGCCCTGTGCCAAGCTGGCGCTGAACCCTTCCACGATCCTTGACATTGATCACAGCCTTTCTAGTAGACTTCTCAATGCACCAAGCACCTTGGTACCTGTCCATCAGCCTTCTACCGTAAAGCGCTCCATCTAAGTCCCCACCCGAGTCCTGCACACAGAATGTGTGTGCAGCCTCGTCGTGCAGTGAGCAGGCATCTGCGGGATCCTTCCCTTGCCATCGTGCACCTGTGCCTGATGCATTACCACATGCAGATCCTGCCTCTAATGCATACAAAGTGTCAGTATCTGGGCTGGTGGCCTGTGTGCGTGAAACCAAATCACAATTCTCAAAAGGAGAGAGACACAAAGGCGTGGCTGTGATATGGGGAGATAGGGAAAGAGGTGCATGCTACCACCACCTGCAGCTTTGAATCAGAAGAGAGTGTGGAATAAGGGGAAGGTGGGATGCAAGGAGGAGGAGATATGAGGGTACCATTATCTTCAATAGTTTCAGCTCTGCTGCTGACCAAGGTCTCAGCAATGGGCATCCCAATCATGGCCAGCACCATCAACTCCATGGGAGTCAGGCAATGCATGTGCATCTGTCACCCTCGGTTAGCTCCTACTGTCTCAGATACTGTCTCTGAGAGGGGAAAGTGTGTCAGTGAGTGTTGTGCAATGTGTATGACTAATCTGGCTATCATTGTTGAATGGCTGGCAGTGTGTGCAAGCTGAGAGATGTGGGTGTGTGGTTGGCAGCAGTGCCAAAGTGAAGGTATAGTGCAGGATATGAATGTTAGGCATGAGTCCTGGTTGTTAGAGATTGTTGGTAGTTGAGTGATGGGGCTGTGCTGAATTGAGCAGTTGCTGAGGTTAGTGGCTCAGTTGGAGGGATATGGCATTTGAAGAAACATACACTGACCTTGACCACTCGTATGAGGTCATTAAATCTTTTGCGACTCTGCATCTAAGTCCTTGTGGTTTGACTACTAGATTTCACTCTACACCTATCTGTTCCCACTGCCTTCTGAGCATGTGACTGGAGGGCCATCATTGGTTCCCTCTAACTTCTTCTAGTTCTGACGAAAGGTCATTGACCTGAAATTGCAATGCTATTTCTGTCTCTCAAGCTTGCTGAGTTTTCGATTTTCATTTCCAACTGCATTGTTTTCCAAAATTAGTTTTCTTTGAATTTGCATGCTTTTTTGGCACAATTAGAAGTAATAAAATCTTACATTCCAATGATCCAAGCCTAGCCAAACTGTGAAGCTCGTGTCATTCCTAATCCACCTAGCAACCGAGACCTAGTCTCTGTTCTGTACCCTGATGGTACACCGACAAGGTACACTGTGGAGGCTGACCTGTGCGTTTAAAGGTCTCAGTTGAGCTTTTCTCGGTCTGTAACCTACAGTTCTGACTATAAAACCTTGGCAAATTAACCTGGAATTCTATCAGCTAATTCAATTGCTTCATTAGAATGAGCACTCAACAGGAGCTGGCAGGAATAACAGCTGCAGCAATTTCAACATCCACACATTTTGTAAAATGGATTACTTATTTATCAGTGTTAACCATTGGATGGGATAGTGTTTTGCAGTGTTGTCAAATATATAAGCCACTGGTCATGTAGCTAATTTTATTTCTAATTTTTAAATAAAATTACTATCTTTGGGCATGATCTGTATTTGTATTTGCATGCTGTGCTAAAGCATTTGTTGCTAAAATGCTAAGATGGAAAACCAAGAGTGGGAATGATTTTTGGTCATTGCGAGTGCTTCACTTCCTTGGTTACTGAATGGTGGCAGTTATTTGTTCAGTAAACATGAGATACTTTTACCAATATTGTTATCAGCAATTTCTATTTCTTCATTCAGTCATAGGATTTGTGCATTGCTGGCTTGGCTAACATTTATTGCCCATCCTTAATTGCCCTTGAGAAGATGGTGCTGAGCTGCCTCTTGAACCGCTGCTATCCATGTGGTGCAGATACACCCAAACTCTGTGTTAGGAAGAGTGTTCCAGGATTTTGACGCACAGGGAGCAGCGACATAGTTCCATGTCAGGATGGTGTGTAGTTTGGGGGGAAACCTGCAAGTGGTGGTGTTCCTATGTGTCTGCTGCCCTTGTCCTTCTAACTCATGATCTCTACCACCTAGAAAATGGAAGGTGATCTTGAAACATAAATGAACCTGAGAGGGCTTGACAGGGTGGATGCCAAGTGAGTGTTTCCCCTTGTGGGGGAGTCTAGAATGAAGAGACGCAGTTTAAAAATTAGGGGTCTCCCTTTTGAGGCAGAGATGAGAGTTTTTATTTTCTCTTGAAGGTCATTAGTCTGTGGAATCCTCTTCCCCAGAGAGGTCACTGAATATATTCAAGGCTGAGTTAGATTCTTGATCAACAGAAGTTACTCATCTCTACCAAATCATGACATGATCCAACAACTCCATGGAGGCACCCTGACCACGCAAAGTGCTGCTGCTCAGTGGGGCAGCTCACAAACATCTTCTGAAGGGCTACTAGAGATGGGTAATAAATGCCAGCCTCACCAGTGATGCACACATTCCAAAAATAATAAAATTTCAAATGTCATGTATATGATGTCTCATTGATCTAAGACCCGCACAAATGTTTTTCTGCACCCTCTCTCTCTCTTCACTATGCTGTCCCTTTAATTTTTCATTTTTCCTACAGTATACAGGTTTTAAATCCCAAGCTTAGTGCATTGTTTGATTTACTCTGCTGTCCTTGATCTCAATGGCATTCTGCTACACCTAGACTGCCATTTCAAAACCAACTCACTTATTGGGAATGATTCATCGCACTCACATTTAATTTATATGAAGTACTTTTAATATTTATAGGTTCATACAGCACTGAAGGAGGCCATTCATCCGATCAATCCTGTGTAAGCTACCAAATTACTTCTACTGCACTGCTCTTTCCCCATAGCTCTGCACATTTCTCATTTTCACATATTTACCCAATTCTCTTTTAAAAGTTACTACTAACCCTGCTTCCACCACTTCTTTGGGCAGTGCATTTTAGATCATCATAACACACTGCATAAAAAAAGAGATTCTCACCTTCCTTTTTTTTTTAAAACCGAATTATATTAAATCTGGAGGTCTTGTGGTGCAGTGAGAAGCGTCCATACCTCTGCCGTCAGAATCTCCCAAGCTCAAGTCCCACCCCAGGACTTGATGCAAGTGCATTCAAAACATGGCCAATTAGGTTGAACATCAACCTGCAAATTCTTCCAATGCACCTAGGGCAGGTGGTTAAAAGCAGGAGAGATTCCTGGTCAGCAATCTGCAGAAGGCAACAGCAAACCACTACAGTACCTTGCTAAGCATAAGCATGGGCCAACACAGAAGCCCACGGTCACCAATTATCTTTCAGGGCACGGTACCTGAAGAGAGTGAGATATTATATTTGTGTCCTCTGGGTATCAACCCTCCTGCCAGTGGAAACTGTTGCATCTTACTTATGCTATGATTATAATTTTGAACACCTCAACCAAATTTCCCCTTGACCTTCTCTTCCCTAAGGAGAACACTACAGGTTTCTTCAGCCTCTCCATGTAACTGGTATGATTGTAAATCTCCCTTGCATCCACTCCAAGGCCTCAACTTCCTTCCTAAAGTGTGGTGCCCAGATTTGGAGACAATGCTCCAGCTGGGGCCTCCTTACCAGTGATTTACAAAACATTTAACATAACTTGCTTGCTTTTGTAGTCAATGTCCCTATTTATAAAACCCAGGATCCCGTGTGCTCTTATAGACATCCAGGCGTGCATATAAATAAGGCAGGATGACTTCGAGATGTCTTGCACCTCATTTCCCTAGGTCTCTGCTTGGAGCGTAAAATGAGTGAGGCAGTGGGTGAAAGGGCAAGTCAAGGTTTGTCAACTTGAAGTGGGCCAAATAATTCATGTCCAAATTTACTATGAATGGAGGACCAGAGGAGAATAAGGCAGAAAACTAACAAAGGTAGAAAATGGTTTGGATTAAATTTGAATAACACAGTTTTCGAGCATCTCACCTCCATTTTCTACTCCTTTCCTATATTTTTTAAACAAAAGCAAAAGAAGCTTGGATTTCAGAAGCTTTCACATCAGTCCCACAAGTTACTGGGTAATTGTAGCTTTAATTATGGGTGAGGCAAATGTTTAAAAAAATATATCTTTTTTTCCCCAAATTAATTGCAGGTCTAATTATAGCTCCATTCCTGGAGGGAAATCACCAAGTCATTCACAATCCATTTTTCTGTTGCTATCTGGCCTATTGTTTTCAGCATTTCCTATGTTTGGTTCAAATTTATATTTGCCACTTCCATATCATTTCTGCAAGAAAAAAGTAACTCAACAACCATAAACATTACTGCAGCCTCCTAAATCACTCAGATCATGTTCTGAGCAAAATATTTCTTATTTCAAGAAAAGACTCTTAGGAAATGTTGTGCCTCTCATGTGCACAGATGTCTGCAAAGCCCTTCACAGCAAATTACTTCTTGCAGGCTGTGCACAGCAACATCCCATTATCATGAAGCTAGTTATGTATATAACGTTATTTTTTTTTAAGTAGAGGATTAGTCTGTGGGCGTGTCTTAATCGGATTAAACCCAGCTAGTCTGGGTGCTTTGATGTGTACTAGTTTTGAGATGTAAGAGGTAGAGTGCATTTGCATTTTTTGAATAGAGCATTCAAGAAGTGGGGTGAAATCTGTTACCTAACCAGCAGAGACCAAGCAATATGTTTATATTACTAATAAAATTGGTACTATGAAAGGGGTTTTATTGTTAGAAGAGGTGGAGCTCAAAGAGGCTGGTGATACAATGAGAATTTACATCAATGAGCTGCACTATCAGCAGTTTTCATGTCTGCAGAGCAGAGGCAATGTAAGATCAAGGCAGCTGTAATCCTCCAACTGACTCCACAGGAACCAAAGTGACTGAAGCCTCATTTTGAATTCGTAAGGTGTAAGTGCTTTGCCTGGTGTCTGGTTAAGTCTATGATTTGCTGTTGCCTTAATGGAGATTAGTTTGGGAATTTGTTAAAAATTATGACAGTAGTAGTTTGTAGCCATGTGTATATATTTAACTTGCGTAAATTAATAAAATGTTTCATTTAGTTTAATATAAAACCCCTCGAGAACTGGTGGTCTGATTCCTGAATTTAAAGTTGCATCTCAAACATAGCAATTAAAAATAGAGGTTATGACATCTGTTTAAAGTTTCCCTCTGGGGTTTTTAAATAGCTCAGCTTTACCGAAAGGCTGTCTCATAACACCATAAACAGCAAGCCAAGATAAATAAACTGCTAATCTTTTGTTAATAAGGGAGAAATTTTTGCCAAGGCAGCAGCTGAACTGTATTCTTCCTGGAATAGGACTAAAGTCCAGATAAATGCACTCAACTGTTTGTTTTAGGCAGTGAAGGTTGTGAGTTTGTAGATGGTACACACTGTCATCACAGTGCGCCGCTGGTAGATGGGGTGCCAATCAAGCAGGCTGCTTTGTCCTGGATGGCGTTGACCTTCTTGAGTGTTGTTAGAGCTACACTCATCCAGACAAGTGGAGAGTATTCCATTACGCTCTTGACTTGTGCCTTGTAGACAGTTGGCTATGCTTTGGGAAGCATTTTCAGCTGTTTCATCAATGACTTTCTCTTAGGATCAGAAGTGGGGATGTTCATTGATGACTGCACAGTGTTCAGTTCCATTCACAACTCCACAGGTAATGAAGCAGTCCATGCCCATATGCAGCAAGACCTGGACAACATTCAGGGCTAATAAGTGGCAATAAAATTTGCATCACACAAATGCCAAGCAATAACCATCTCCAACAAGAGAGAATCTGACTGTTTCCTCTTGATATCCAACAGCATCACCGTCTCTGAATCTCCCACTAACATTCTGGAGATTACCATTGACCAAAAACTGAACTGGACCAGTCATATAAATACTGTGGCTACAAGAACAAGTCAGAGACTGAGAATTCTGTGGCGAGTAACTCACCTTCTGACTTTCCAAAGCATAGCCAACTGTCTACAAGGCACAAGTCAAGAGCGTAATGGAATACTCTCCACTTGTCTGGATGAGTGTAGCTCTAACAACACTCAAGAAGGTCAACACCATCCAGGACAAAGCAGCCTGCTTGATTGGCACCCCATCTACCAGCGGTGCACTGTGATGACAGTGTGTACCATCTACAAACTCACAACCTTCACTGCCTAAAAAGAACTGGAGAAGAAGACATATGAGAACCCCACTACATGCAAGTTGTCCTCAAAGTCCTGCCTTGGTAACATATCATTCCTTCATAGTTACTGGGTCAAAATCCAGGAACTCCCTACCTAATGACACTGTGGGTCTACCTTCTCCTGTGGGTCTATGGACAATAAAGCTTCAAGAAGGTGGTTTACTACCACTTCCTCAATGACAATTAGGGATGGGAAATCAATGCTGGCCTTTCCAGCAACATTCACATACCATAATCAAATAAAAATGTCTCACCTGAATGACAGCACCCTTCCAACAATGTATCACTCTAAGCTCAAGAGGCGTAACTTACATGGTCAAGTCTCCAGAGTGGGTCTTGAATCCATTACCTCCTGATTCAGAATGTGCCTACATTACAATAGCAACCTTTCAAAAGTACTTCATTGGTTGCAAAGCACTTTGGGATGTTTGAGTTTGAGAAAGGCGCTATATAAATTCAAATTCCTTCAAGGGAATTATGCTACCACTGAGCCCCATACTAAACATCTGATACAACATGCCAAGAAATACAAAACCACCACAGTGAATGCTGAATTTTAACCATTTTACCTATTGCGGAAAAAAGAGAGACGTCAAAGCTTTTCATCTTGCACTCATCAAGACGCTTCGCAAGAATATCAATGTAAGGGGAAAATAACAATTTATACTGTAAGAGAAGTGTGTGCTTGGCAAGTGGACTCTGATTGGTAGAGTTGTTGCCATGGAGAATGCACCCATTGATGTTGAATGACAGTTAATTGCCAAGCATTATTTGAAATTTAAACCAGGCAGCTCGACACTGATTGGTCAAGGCATTGCCCTGAGGAATGAGTCAGCAAATGACGACTGTCATTTATTTTGTTTAGCTGAAACAGGCACTTTGTGTGTACATGTTCTGTCTGCAAAGAACAGGGCCCTATGTATTAATATATGTAGCTTCCAGTACATGCAAATACACCACACTATGAGCCTGACTGACAACGTTAAATTGGTTGTCAGCATAATTCTTAGCACACTGAGAATTATTTAGTAAATCTTGCCCAATTGTGGAATCACATCTAATGTTGCTACTGCACAGTAGCAGCGTGAAACAGCCAGCTTCACCTGTTGCTCAACATTTTGAGATACCGTGCCCTTCCAGGGTAATCTGATGTAGGCTGGACACTTTTCAGGGCCAAAAGTGACGGCCTTCTGCCCATTCATGAGTTTGCGTGATATACAGTGTGAAATGATCTGATCAAGGTAGCCATTATCCCACAGGATGCCTTTGATGCACTCTATTTCAGCATCAGGTTTGCATGTTGTGAAAATGGCTTGGGCCATATTTACAAGGTTGCCAATAAAACTAATCTTATAGCATGTGGAACTGTAAGAATCCCAACATGTATATTGAACAGTGAAGGTAGGCTTGCGGTAGACCATGGTAGAGAACCCGTTGGTAGATTTCTCAATTGGTGTATCATGTAAGGGGAGTTCATTTGTCTGCTCCATTTCAAAGGTGAATTTGAGTGCAGGATGGAGCCCAGGACATGTAAGGAAATTATTACATACTGCTACGGATTTAAATATAGCAAACGTATCATAACCAGATACTGGCAATATGTGAGGAGGGGGAGGTTAAGGGTCATTCCATTGTTATGATCCCAGCTAATGATATTACTGGACAAGTCAGATCCCAGGGTGGAACTGGCTTGATAGACCCTAACTTATTTTTTGTTTAGAAATGCAGAGGGCGGCTACTGAACAAAGTCACAGGAGTCAGCTGATATTCTTTTGTTAAAAGTTCAAAACATTTATTAAACAAGAAAAGATGTATTATATTACAATATCCCTTCACTCATAACTATACCTTTACAGATGTATTATCCTTATGAATCTGTATATAAGTTAAAAAGGCTGTCTCATACTCTCATGTTCCCTGTAAATAAACAGCCCATGTAAACCGATTGGCAACTTGTGGTCAGGCACACCATTCTCTGAAACCAAGTGACAGATGCTCTCATGAACTACCACACCCCCAGCCCAGGTGTTTATCACACTGTGAGCCAATCGGTCTCACTGAACTCCATCTTTCACATGGGGGTTTCCAATTTCCACTCTCGAAGAACTCACTTTGGGATCTTCTCCCAAACAACACTTTCTCTCTGATGCCTTCCACAAGGGTCCACCTCTAGGAGTTTGAACTCTTCTTCCAATGTTTCTCTCCCATGGATCACCAAGTGCATTCAAGCTTTGCCTTCCACGCACTCTCTCTCTCTCAGATGCTCAGACATGCCAACAGAACACCACTGCTCCACATGCCCATAGGAAAGAGTTACAGACCTCTGGCTGTCTCCTTGGGTCTTCTGGTTTCTTGCAACCCCTTTTGGCCTCAAGTCTGCATCCTGCAGCTTTCTCCCTTAAAGCTTGGAGCCGTCCTCTGCTCCTCACTCTTAACTTCACTTAACAGGACCTTTTTCAGATTCCTGTTCTTTTCCTTTGACTAGAAAGCCTTCTTAGGACCCCTCCTTTCTGTCTCACTGTTTGGCTTTGAGACCTTTTGCTTCCTTTGGGAAATCTGCTCTCTCTGCAATTCCCTCTGCTGTGTCCAGCTTCTCCTGGCTTCACCTGAACGAAGAAACTACTTATCTGTTTTTCTCTGTCTCTGTGTGGGCCTTCTCTAGCTAGGCAACAGCCCAGTTTTTTTTTCTACTTTGAGTTAACTTCCCTAAACCACTTCAAAAGTCATAAAACCTCACTAAAAATGCAGGTACACAAACAGAGCCTTACAGCTGCTGCCTCCACTCAAAAATGAAACCGGATCCCTTTTTAACCAACAAATAGAAAAATACTAAACTTAAAGCTAAAACTTAACTTGAAGCTAAAAGCTTATTCCTAACACCCACAAATACAAATACAACTGACTTAAAAATATTGCTATATCCTAACACCATTGAAGACACATTTATCATGTAACCCAAAGATGTTTGCGAGAACTAGGCCTCGGGGGCATCCCAAGGCAATACCATCTATTTGGGCATACATGGTGTCATTAAAACTAAATTCAACTGCGTGAGTTGCCAAGTTTTTAAGTTCAATGAATATTGATTCACACAATGGTGGCAGGTCTAGATCGCCAGGATATACTGCTGCAGTGCAAATATCTATGGCTTCCTTAAGTGGAACATTGGTGATTAGGCTAGCAATGTCAAATGGGCACATGGACACAGTATTACTATCAATATGCAAGGCATCTCGAAAATTTGAATAACAGGTGAAGCTAGCTGTTTCATGCTACTATGAAGCAGCAACACGAGAGGTATTTGCTACCAACAGGATGCTGCTGTCAAGCCAAAAAGACATTCTCCTATCACACAAATGAGTAATATGGTGTATGAATTTCGGTGCTAGTGTGATGCTAAGTATGTAGGCCGTACATCCCAAAGGCTGGTAGATGAAATCAAACAGCATGTCCCAGCCGCTGTTCGCAACAGGCAAGGTACAGACTGTATCCAACCAGCCCGTGCTTGCAAAACTCAAAACACAGCGTCCAATATTAGATGTGATTCTGCAACTGGACAACATTTGCTAAATAATCCTCTGTGATCCGAATTACGCTGACAACCAAGTTAAGATCATCAGTCAGGCTCGTAGTCTGGCACATTTGCATGTAGTGGAAGCTACATATTCAGGGCCCTGTTCTGTACAGACCAAAAGAACATGTACACACATTGCGCCTTTTTCAGCTAAACAAAATAAATGACAGCCATTCGCTGACTCATTCCTCAAGGCAATGCCTTGAGCAATCAGGGTCAAGCTGCCTGGTTTAAATTTCAAACAATACTTGGCAATTAACTGTCAGTCATCATCAGTTGGTGCATTCTTCATGGCAACGCCTCTACCAATCAGAGGCCACTTGCCAACCCATCAGCATTCTCCTCTCATACAGTGTAAATTTTTGTTTTCCCCTTGTCATGAAGCTATTAATATATATATATATATATATATATATATATAGGAAAATATTTTTCTTTTAGAATAGTGGTTTAGTGTGTGGTTGTGTTTTAATTGGATTAAAGCCAGCCAATCTGGGTGCTTTGATATGTACTAGTTTTGAGATCTAAGAGAGGTAGAGTACATTTGAATTTTTTGAATAGAGCATTCAAGAAGTGGGGTGAAATCTGGCACCTAGCAATATGTTTATATTACTAATAAAATTGGTGCTATGAAAGGGGTTTTATTGTTAGAAGAGGTGGAGTTCAAAGAAGCTGGTGACACAATGAGAATTTACATTCAATGAGTTGTGCTGGACATAACCAATAGCAGTTTTCGTACATGCAGAGCAGAGGCAATGTAAGATCAAAACAGCTGTAAGCCTCCAACTGTCTCCACAGGAACCAAAGTGAAAAGAACCTCATTCTGAATTTGTAAGTTGAAGATGCTTTGCCTGGTGTCTGGTTAAGTCTATGGTGCTGTTGCCTTAATGAAGATTAGTTTGGAAATTTAAAATTTACAATAGTAGTAATTTGTAGACGTGGGTATATATTTAACTTGTGTACGTTAATGAATGTCTCATGTATTTTGATATAAAACTGCTTGAGAAATGCGGTCTGATTCCTCAATTTAGAGCTGCATCTCAAACATACAAAAGGAAAAATATAGATTATGACAGTTGTTTAAAGTTTTCCTCTGGGATTTTTAAAATAACTCCGCTTTAACAACTGCTGGGTCCTAACAACTGGGGGCTCATTCCAGGATCCAAGCATTTCTAATTCCTTGATTAGCTTGAAATTGGTATCTTAAGGTTACGAGTATGAGAAGCACTTTGAATTCAGGAGTTGGTGAGGTAGTTTAGAAGTGGTGAGACTGCAAGATGGCTTTGGCAATTGCTAGAGCCTGTCTGGGAGTAGAAGAGATAACTCCGATTGGGTTGGAAAAAATAACCAAAAGTAAATGAACAGAGTTGGCAGATAAGTTAAAATTGGGGTTACCTGAGGGTACTAGAAAATCAAATATAATTAAAAGTATAGCACATCATCTACAGTTGGAAGTGAAACCTGACACTAGTGAGTCACAGCTGGAGGTAGTGAGACTTCAGTTGCAAATGGAAAAACTTGAATTAGAAGCAAAGAACAGAGAAATGGCGTTTAAAGGGGTATTAGAAATTGTGAAGATAGAGGAGGAACGAGAAAAAGAGAGAGGGAGAGAAAGAATTCCAACTGAAAATGTTGGCAGTTAAAAGAAATGCCAGTAGGTGAGGAAGGATTTATCTCTAGAGTAGACCCCAGTGGGGAGATGTTTAAATTTATACAAGCTCTTCCAAAGTTTGAGGAAAAAGATATTGAAGCATTCTTTATTTCATTAGAGAAGCTAGCTAAACAGATGAAATGGCCACAGGAAAACTGGACGGGCACTTGAGGTATATGCTTCGCTATCAGAAGAAATGTCAGTGAATTATGATGTGGTGAAGAAAGCTATTTTGAGTGCTTTTGAGTTGGTTCCTGAAGCATACAGGCAGAAATTTAGGAATATGAGAAAACAGCCTGAGCAAACTTATATTGAGTTTGAAAGAGTAAAACAAAGTAATTTTGGCCCATGGATATGGGTGTTAAAATTAGAAACTACGTATGCAGCTCTTAGGGATGTAATTCTTTTGGAAGAATTTAAACATTCAATCCCTTCAGTAGTGAGAACTCATGTGGAGGAACAAAGGGTTGATTCTGCAGAGATAGCTGATGCTTATGAGTTAGTTCATAGAGCTAAAACTTTTTTTCGTCACCCTTTCAAATTGGAAAAGGACAAAACGTGGGAAGGTGAAAGGAAGGCAGGTAGTCAGGAAAGAGGAGTTTTTTTTTCCTCAGGAACAGGAAGTTTTTTTTCTTAGAATAAAAAAGGTGAAGATAGAAGTGACATTCAAAAATTGAGGTGTTGTCATTGTAATAAAGTGGGACACAAAAAGTCAATGTGTTGGAGATTGCAGGAAAAATATGTTGAAAATTTTGGGGTACAGAAAAGCTCTAGAAGTAAAAGTACTGTGGGTTCTGAGGTTCAGGCACAGGAGAAACCAATGGTTTGTGTACAGGTGAAAGAGGAGAATCAGTGAAAGGTAAAGAAGTGGGAATGTATTCACAGTTTACTCAAGAGAATTCTGAGGAGCAGATTGCAGAAATGTTTAAAGATTTTGTATGTGAAGGAAAAGTCTTTCCATGTGTACAGGGTGGAGTAGGTAAAGATGTTAAAATTTTAAGAGACACAGGGGCTAATCAATCCTTAATATTGTGGGGTAGTGATATTTGTTGTTCAAAGGGAGTATTGCAGGAGAAGGTAATAGTAAGTGGGGTTCATGGAGATGCTAAATCTATTCCATTGTGGAAGGTAAATTTAAAGAGCAAATGGAAGACAGGTGAAGTTATAGTTGAAGTGGTGGAAAAATTGCCCATTGCAGGGGTTCAATTTATTCTGGGTAATGATATAGCTGGATTGCAAATGTGGGTGATGCCTATGGTAGTTGAGCAGCCTGTAGAAGTGTTTTCAACAGTAGTGTTACAGAAGGAACATCCTGGATTGCTTCCTGATTGTGTTGTAATGACTTTCAAAGGCTCATCGTGAAGAACAAGGCAAACAAGATAAGCAGGCAGTTCAAAGGCAAGACGAAGGTGTCGAAATCCAATTTGCTGGCGCTGTATTTGATAATTTTGTTCAGAAGGAAAGAATGCTGTTCAGAAGGAAAGAACGCAAGACAGTTCAGTTGAAATGTTTAACTCAAAGAGGTTAGTGAAATTACAGAAAAGTGATTTGCAATTAAAACGGTTATATCAGAAAGCTTATTCAGAAACAAAAGCAAAATGTATTCCAATATGTTATTACCTTCGGGAAGGTATTCTGATGAGAAAATGGCGGTCAGATCATGTCTCAGCAAATGAAAGCTGGAGGGAGGTGCATCAGATTGTTATCCCATTAGGGTACAGAAATGAGATTCTGAGGATTGCCAATGAAATTCCAATGGGGGCGACATTTAGGAATTAAGAAAACACAGGAGAAGATGGGGTGTTTTTTTTTGGCCAGGATTGCATAAGGATGTAATCAATTCTGTACAACCTGTTATACATGTCAAATAACCAGGAAAACTACAAGCAGTGGTTAAGCCAGCACCTTTAATCCCAATACCAGCATTTGAAGAAGCTTTTACCAGGGTCATGACTGATTGTATACAACCCCTCCCTAAGACTAAAATTGGAGATCAATATCTACTGACAATAGTGGATGTGTCCACCAAGTTTCCTGAAGCGATGCCTTTTAAGAAATATTGCAACGAAGATGATTGAAGAGGAGTTAATTACATTTTTTTACAAGATATGGTTCAACTAAGGAAATATAATCAAATCAGGGGTCAAATTTCATGTCACAGCTATTTAAGGAAGTAATAAACTGTTCTATCTCCAAACTGTTCAAGTCAACAACTTTTCATCCAGAGTCACAAGGAGCTTTGGAAAGATGGCATCAAACTTTAAAAACTATGAAAAAAACATACTGTCTTGATTTTGCACAGGATTGGGATACACGATATTTGCTATTAGAGGCGCTCCTAATGCATCAACTGGTTTTAGCCCTTTTGAACTAGTTTATGGTCATGAGGTAAGGGGACAACTGAAATTGATTCATGAGAAATTGGTCAGTCAAAATTCAGAAACTACTCTCCTGGATAACATATCAAATTTCAGGAAAGAGCAAACAGAGCATGTGAGTTGGCTCGGGAACATTTAAAGATATCACAGCAAATGATGAAAGTGAAAGCAGATAAGAAAGCTAAAACTCGCAGTTTTGGTTCTGGAAAAAAGGAACTAATTTTGTTACCAGTATTAGGTGATTCATTAAATGCAAGGTTTAGTGGGCCTTACAGGATTGAAAAGAAGTTGAGTGAAGTAAATTATTTAATAAATACTTCAGATAGAAGAAAGAAGCAGAGGGGGTGTCATGTAAATACTCTTAAAAAGTACTTTGACAGGAAAGAGGAACAAAGAGGTTTTAGTGATGGTGGATGATGAGAAAGGGGCCTCTGAAATTGATTTTCCTCTAATCAAATTGGATAATGGGGGAGGTGCTTGAAAATTTAAATGAAATATTGAGTTACCTTCCAAGCAAGTGTCAAAGTGATTTGGAAAAGCTATTGCAGTCACACAAACCTATTTATGGAAATAAGCTGGGAAGGACAAATTTAGCTATACATGATGCATGTATAGGAATATCACCTTCAATAAGGCAACAACCTTATAGATTAAATCCAGCAAAGTTATCGCAAGTACAAAAAGAAATTGATTTCATGCTTCAAAATGATATCGAGTCTAGTTGCAGTAATTGGAATTCACCTATTGTACTGGTACCAAAACCGGATGGAAGACAAAGGCTTTGTGTGGACAATCAAAAGGTGAATGTGGTGACAAACGTGGTTTTGTATCCCCTGCCATGGTTGCAAGATTACATTGAGAAAGTGGGACAATCAAAATTTATCATAAAGATTGACTTGCTAAAAGGATGTTGGCAGGTACCATTGTCAGAGATAGCAAAGAAGATATCAGTTTTTGCAAGCCAAGTGGACCTTGTTAGTTTGAAGTTATGCCATTTGGTATGAACAATGCACCTGCGACATTTCAAAGCCTGACAAAGAAATTAATTGCAGGTCTAAGCAATTGTGCTGTTTATATTGATCTAATCGTTTTCAGTCAGATGTGGGAGGAGCATTTGCAGCATCTGGAAGAATTATTTACTCGACTACAAGAAACTAATTTGGCAATGAACTTGGCTAAAAATGAATTTGCAAAAGTGCAAGTTACGTATCTCGGCCTACTATTGGACATGGTAAGGTGGCTCCGAGAGATGCAAAAGTCAAGGCTATCGTGGATTTCCCAGTGCCTACAACAAAATGAGAAGTTTTGAAATTTCTGGGTATGAGTGGGTTTTACCGGAAATTTGTACCGAGTATTTGTCAAGTGGTTGCACCACCGACTGAACTATTAAAAAAGAACAGAAGTTTCAATGGCCGCTGGAATGTCAGAAGTCATTCGATAGTTTGAAAACTGTATTAACTACGACACCAGTATTGGTAGTGCCCAGTTATGCCAAGCAATTCAAGTTGGCCTTGCGATATAGGCATTGGGGCTGTACTGCTACAAGATGATGACACTGGAATTGAAAAACCAACAGGGTATTTTTCACAGAAGCTGAATGTACAACAGTGAAGATATTCAACAATCAAAAAAGAGACTTTGGGTTTGGTGTTAGCATTGCAGCATTTTGAAATTTATGTTGCAAACAATTCATCAGAAACAATTGTTTATACAGACCATAATCCTTTGAAGTTATTGGATAAATTTCGAAACAAAAGAGCAAAGCTTTTCAGATGGTGTCTATTATTACAACCATTTAATCTACGGATTATACATATTGCTGGACGAGAAAAACTATTTGCGGATGTGTTATCAAGAGTTTGAAGCTTAAAGGAAAATGGGACACTTTTTAAAAAAGAATCCTAGACACTGAACTGGAGTGATTTCTGTTTATACCAATGACTTGTGTGTATATATTATGTTAATACATGCATCTGGTAATGTAATAGTGTAATAAGTATAGGATATAGTGTGAGATGGGTTATTAAAATGAAGCCGTCTTTTAGAATTATGATGGTTCAGTTCTCGATAGGGAGGGGGATGTCATGAAGCTATTAATGTATATATTATTGTAAAATATTTTTCTTTTAAAATAAAGGTTTAGTCTGTGGGTATGTCTTAATTGGATTAAAGCCAGCTAGTCAGGGTGCTTTGATGTGTAGTTTTGAGATGTCAGAGAGGTAGAGCGTATTTGCATTTTTTTGGAACAGAGCATTCAGGAAATGGGTGAAATCTGGCACCTAGCTAGCAGAGACCGAGCAATATGTTTATATTACTAATAAAATTGGTACTATGAAAGAGCTTTTATTGTTAAAAGTGGTTTTATTGTTAGAAGAGGTGGAGTTCAAAGAGGCTGATGACACAATGAGAATTTACGTTCAATGAGATGTGCTGGATATAACTGATAGTTTTTTGTGCGTGCAGGACAGAGGCAATGTAAGATCAAAGCATCTGTAAGCCTGCAAACTGTCTACAAAGTGAAAAGAACCTCATTTTGAATTCATAAGGTAAAAATGCTTTGCCTGGTGCCTGGTTAAGTCTATGGGTTGCTGTTGCCTTAATGGAGATTAGTTTGGGAATTTGTTAAAAGTTACGATAGTTGCAATTTGTAGACATGTGTATATATTTAATTTATGTACATTAATGAATGTCTCATGTATTTTGATATAAAACCTCTCGAGAATTGGTGGTCTGATTCCTGAACTTAGAGCTGCATCTCAAACATACAAAAGTAAAAATATAGGTTATGACATTTGTTTAAAGTTTCCCTCTGGGATTTTTTAAATAACTCAGCTTTAACAACTGCTGGGTCATACCACTTCTTGAATTGATATTCTTGCAGAGTCCTGATGAGTGCAAGACAAAAATCTTCAACATGTCTTTTGAGCAATACTCAAAATCTGAACTACCAAACATCCACTTAATTTATTTATCATTAGCCTAGGCATTGCCAGCAATAGATTCATGTCAAAATTTTGATCAAATTACCCCTTGACCCTGTGAATTTGGGGAAATACAACACCAGCCTGATTAGGATTAGGCATTATCCTCTGGTAACTAGTACAGGTTACGTCTCAATAGGTCAAAGAACATCCAACAGCAAAGCTATTGCATACTTAGGTAGGGTAGGAAATAAGCTAACATTGTAAAATTGTGCGCTCAATGATTAAACCACCAATAGATTAATCAATTCATGGAAAAACATTCACCTAGAAATTAAATTGGGAAGCCACTGTACTTAAAGCAACTCACCTAATGATTACTACTTCTGGTCTAAGTTATTGATGTGACACCCAGTGTTTAAGTCATTCATTCATCAGCAGCTGTATCAACAATTGATTTGTGACCAATTATCGCAGTGACTTATTCAATATTACTTGAGCAAATAACTTCCGTATTGACTGAAAGAGTAGTCAATTTACTCAGGACGAAGTTATCCTCTGAGTCAATAAGAAATCAAAAAAATTACAATTTCCAACTACAATTAATTTATGCAGCAATTTACAAAATCCCACTAGCTCGTAAGGGAAGATTTACAAGAAAATACAGGCAAGAGACACTGAAAGAAGCTCAAGCTTTGGTGAGCTAAGAGTTGGAACAATGTTGGGGCCTCCAAATTCTGAGGTACAGGGGTTACATTCTCCATCACTAAAACTGGACCTGCCAAGTGCAGCACTAAACAGGGCAAAAAATCAGAACCATGAACCACAGTACTGTCATTAAAAAAAGTTGACAGCTATCCAGTCAGGTGTGTTTCATGGTCAGCACCCCCCAGGTGTTCCATGGCCAGCTGCCAGATCTCAATAAGATGGAAAACTGGAATGCTGTTGCTTATAGGGACCAGGAAATCTCAACACAAGATGCCATTAAATACAAGGCCAAAACCACAGGCAGTATCAGACACCAGACTCTGATTTGGAAACAGAAAATGCTGGAAAAACTCAGCAGGTCTAGCAGCATCTGCAGAGTGAGAAACAGAGTTAACATTTCAAGGCTATATGACCCTTCTTCAGAGCATAAATGTTGCAAAAGGTCTGTTGGGCTTAATTGCCTGTCTGTGCTGTAATTTCTATAATTAATACTTCAACACTTCTACAGGTGACAATTGTACACACAATCCTCAGGTAACTACATACTGTAGACTTACGAATTCATCTCAGAGACAGTCACAACACCTTCAGATCATTGTGCCTACCCTAACTCCTGTCATTGCAGTTACTTACACACTAACTCGGGCATGAGCTAACAAGTCTTCAATATAATTGACTTTGATTGAAAGCTCTGGGATTCTGAGAAAAAGAGTTTATGTTCTCCTGAAGAAGAGGCCCGTAAATGATGAAGTTGGATGGATTTTAGTTCGTTCCATTGCAAGCACAGAGGCCGATACAGAACTTCAAAATAGAACAGCCTTGTCCAATACAAAATTGCTGACCATCCACAAACGTGGTGACGGCGACACCATTTTACTACAACTTTTAGTAGAAAATGCCACAAACACACACACTTATCAACTTTCGGTAACCCAGGAACTAAAGTACTCAACAAAAAAACTTCGCACTCTTTGCTTTTAATTAACATACAGAAAGGTTACAGGTCACATGCATACACTGTGCAAATATGAATACAGATCAAATGCCCAAAGGCAGTGCTCATCACTCCAATTTTAAATTTACCATAAATACAATTAGTCACATTGGATGCCCATGCCAATCCCACGGCAGATGGTGAAATTTGAATTGAACAACGTCATGAAGTTAAAAGTCTTATGATGACCATGAAACTATTGCCTATTGTCAAAAAAACCCATTTGGTCCACTAATGTCCTTTAAGGAAGGAAATCTGCCGTCCTTACCTGGTCTGGCCTACATATGACTCCAGGCAATATGGTTAACTCTTAAATGATCCCGAACAAGGGAAATTAGGGGTGGGCAATAAATACTGGCCTCACCAGTGATGCCCACATCCCATGAACAAGTAAAATAAAAACTAAAAACAAAAACAGAATTACCTGGAAAAACTCAGCAGGTCTGGCAGCATCGGCGGAGAAGAAAAGAGTTGACGTTTCGAGTCCTCATTGACCCTTCAACAGAACTGATCTTTCTTTACAAGGAGAGGGAAATATAAGCTGGTTTAAGTTGGGGGGAGGGGGGGGAAGTGGAGGGGGGGGTTGTTAGGATAGGAGCAGATCATCAAAAGATGTCACAGACAAAAGAACAAACGAACACAGAGGTGTTGAAGTTGGTGATATTATCTAAACGAATGTGCTAATTAAGAATGGATAGTAGGGCACTCAAGGTATAGCTCTAGTGGGGGTGGGGGAGCATAAAAGATATAAAAATAATGGAAATAGGTGGGAAAAGAAAAATCTATATAAATTATTGAAAAAAAACAAAAGGAAGGGCAAAGAAACAGAAAGTGGGTGGGGATGGGGGAGGGAGCTCAAAACCTAAAGTTGTTGAATTCAATATTCAGTCTGGAAGGCTGTAAAGTGCCTAGTCGGAAGAGGAGGTGCTGTTCCTCCAGTTTGCGTTGGACTTCACTGGAACAATGCAGCAAGCCAAGGACAGACATGTAGGCAAGAGAGCAGGGTGGAGTGTTAAAATGGCAAGCGACATGGAGGTTTGGGTCATTCTTGCGTACAGACCGCAGGTGTTCTGCAAAGCGGTCGCCCAGTTTACGTTTGGTCTCTCCAATGTAGAGGAGACCGCATAATAAAAATTAGCCCCATGTGGTTGTAGGTAACATTTTGGGCAGCAATGAAATAGAATACGCTGCCTTTAAAATAGGTCATAAAATGTTTGAAATTGTCAGCTTGCATTGTAATTGAGAAGTGATTGCTCACAATGAAGTGCCATCATCATTCTCCCAACACTTAATTTAAATGTTATATTAATCCACTTATATTACAGGTACACAAAAATCAAATTATTGCAGATACTGGAAATAAAAACAGAAAATGCTGGAAATAGTCATCAGATCTGGTAGCATCTGTGGAGAGAAACAAAGTTAACTTTTCAGGTTGATGATCTTTCATTCCATTTTGCGAGATAGCAGATGCTGGTAATAATTCTGCTTTTCCTATTTACACCACTTCGAGACCCATCTTTTGTTTCTTTCCTGTCTCATTACCATCCCCTTTTGCCTTGTACTATTATCCCTTTTGTCATTTAATCGCTCCTGTCTTCCACCCTATCAGAGACCTTCCCATTCATTCTATCATCCTGTCTCCTCTTTCCCTGCCACTGCACTTGCTTAAAACCTACTACATCTCTAACTTGTTTCGGTCCTGACAAAAAGGTTAGCGAACTGATACATTAGCTCTATTTCTCTCTCCACAGATGCTGCCACACCTCCTGAGTATTTCCAGCATTCTCTGTTTATATTTTTTATTACATGGATGCTTGCCACCAACCCCACCCACCAAACCCCACTTTCTGTGATGTAACACCAGCAGGCCACAAACAAGCAGCTCACTAGTGAGTGTTCCATCCACACAAAAAATGAAGTGTCATGAACTATGTGAAATGACCAGAGCTGAATTATAGGTCAGAGGTTACACAGTAGGACTGGCTCGACACCAGGATGAGCATCAAGTTCAATCCTACCACAAATAGCATAACCATAACACAATTGACCTTTGAAATTCAATTCAGACACAAACGGCAATTCTGGTTTCACATTTATGTTCTAATAGGTTATTAATATCACCCTCATACACACAGATAGACAGCTGAATCTTTGCATCAGTCTAGACCAACAGTAGCTGTTCAATGAAGCAGAATCTGCAAGATTTGTTCTTTTATTTAAAAAAAATTATTCATGGGTTGTGAACATTGCCAGCAAAATCAGCATTTATTGCCCATCCCTAATTGCCCTTGAGAGGGTGGTGGTGAGCCACCACCTTGAACCACTGCAGTCCATACATCTGTCTAAACATCAGCTGTCACAGGGCAACTATTCATTCAAACAAGTCAAAACAACCTATGATCAGTGCTCTGGTGCTAAGAAATAAACCAGTCCTCAGTACACATGAGTTAATCAACACGGTGCAATAAAAAACTGACAAATTCCAGGTGCAAATAAATGAACCAAGCTGAAGCCACAACAGATACAAGCTTGCAAAGGTGCAGCAAGTGTAGAACAGCAATAAAAAAGCATATGCAATGTACTGCCCATAATGACATCAACATCTCATTTTTGACGGTAGTTGAATATAAGAATGTTGCACTACAGACACCTAAAATCAGCTTTTTGGAACACAGTTGGAAACCTTAATTTCTCAGAGAAAGTCTTTTGAACAAATTAATGACATTTACCCTGTCTTGGCAAAAGTCAGCCCATATTTAGGTTTGTTTTCAAAATCAAATGACACCCAGAGAACAGGGAAGGAGAAAAGGATTCCAAATAAATATTCAGCTTTGCCTCTTGCTTTGAAGAAGTTCTTGGGGGAATGAGAATTAGAAGCTGGAATTTGAACAGTAATCTACACAGAAAAAGGTTACACATTCCCCTGTTACTGTTACAGATTGCAGCAATGTAAATAGAGTAAACTGCCCAAGCGAATATCTCTTTTATGACAAGAATTTGGAAACAAGTCTTACCCACTGATGTAATTGAATAATGGTTGCTGTTTCTGTCATTAAATACTTCAGCCTTGTCCACAAAACAGCAACCCAAAATTAGTTGGCTTTTGGTTGGCTGCACTTGAAGATACCCAAAACTAGGATGCATTTTCTAGTTGTTTTACAGTTCCCGATATAAAAAAACGTTAATCACTGGAAATGTCCCAAGGACCCTGATGGCAAATGTGAGATCTGATGAGGTTACTGAGACTTGCAGGACAGGAAGATCCCTGTTCTACAGCAAGTTAGCTATTGCAGGCAAGAGCGGCAGCACACTGGCTAGAAGGACCAAAGCAACAACACCTAATCACTGCGCAATAAATCAATAATTCAATTATTTGATGAACACCTAAGGTTCTCTGTAACCTCCTGCAGCACTCAAGAGATATCTGTATTCCTCCAATTCTGGTCTCTTGAGTATTTCCAGCTTCCTTCGCCCCACTATTGATGGGCATGACATCAGCCATCAACGCCCCAGGCTCCAGCATTCCCTCCCTGAAAACCTCTGCCTTTCTTTCCCTTCTTTTGTGGTATTCCATAAAACCTACCTCCTGAAACAAGTTGCCCCCTTGTGAATCGGTGTTAAGTTATGTTTGACAATCACTCCTTTGAAGCACATCTGAGGCATTTTTACCACATGGAAGGTGCTATATGATTAGAAGCTATTGTTTAAGGATACTTATTCAAGAGATTGTGGGGTTGCTTGGGTTGCAAGAGGGTAAGAAAATTGGAAAAAAGAGAAACCAGAAATTAATAGAACAGAAAAATGGCCAGGTAAGCACACGCAAGACAGCGCTTCACTTGACTGAAACGTACAAAGTCCTGAGCAGCCTTATAGGGTGGATGTGGAGAGGATGTTTCCTCTTCTGGGAGAATCTAGAACTAGGGGTCACTGTTTAAAAATAAGGGCTCGCCATTTTAGGACAGAGATGAGGAAAATTTCTTTTCCCTGGGGGTTGCGAGCCTTTGAACTCTCTTCTTGAAGAGGCAGTGGAAGCAGAGTCTTTGAATATTTTTAAGGCATGGTTAGATAGATTCTTGATAAATAAGGGGGGTGAAAGGTTATGAGAGGTTGGTAGAAATGTGGAGTTGAGGTTAAAATCAGATCAGCCATGATCATATTGAATGGCGGAGCAGGCTCGGGTGGCCTGCTCCTGATTCATATGCTCGTATGCTCGTCACTTCAAGTGAAAGCGTTAGACAGCACTTCACCAAGTGAAACGCCTTGATAAGAAACAAGCAGCCTGGCAATCTATTTGAAAATATGGTCATGTGGGTATGTCAAGACAGTCTAATCATTCACAATTGCTCTTTAAGAGCCGAAAACCTGCCCCTGGCTCATGTAAATACTGGAAACCTGTCAACAAAGTGCAGGGGACAGTTATTTTCATGCTCAGCACAAAGTCCCATTATTAATATCCCAGAATAAAATCAGTGTCAGAGGATCATTTGATCACATGGAAGATGCTTTTACACACTCTGTAGATAACAACGTAACACTTGTCAGAAAGAGAACATTGTTTTTGCTGAAAAGCAGAGTTTAAAAATGCAGCGATGCCTAATTATGGAATAACAGCATTAAGCTAAAGGAAAGGACCAATCAACTCAAAGCAATAGTGTCACAAATGAGCTGGGAGCAATATGGTTGCTTTGACGGGAAACAATCTGTATAACATGGCAGTGTGATTCATTAATGCCAAGAAAAAATTCTTTTGGGGAACAAAGAATGTGCAAGGACTGGGCAACTGATTACTGGAAGGTGAAAGACTTCCTTCCTTTGGTCCAGTACAATGGATATTTCCTATTGCAAGCCAGCCAAATGCATATACAGCAAATAGAAACACAGAAAATAGGAGCAGGAGTAGTTCATTCGGCCCTTCAAGCCTGCTCCACCATTCAATATGATCATGGCTCTATCTCAACAGCATATTCCCATACTCTCCCTCTACATCTTTAGAGTCCAAAAATCTATTTCCTTCTTAAATATATTCAGTGACTTGGTCTCCACAGCCTTCTATGGTAGAGAATTCCACAGGTTCACCACCCTTTGAGTGAAGAAGTTCCTCCTCATCTCAGTCCTAAATGGCCTATCCTGTATCCTGTGGCTGTGAGACCTTGTCTGCACCCAGTCTGTGCATTCCTGTTAGAATTTTATATGTTTCAAAGAGACCCTACTCATTCTTCTAAACTCCAGTGAATACGGGCCTAATCAGCCCAATCTCTGCCCAAACAACAATCCCGCCTTCCCAGGAATCAGTCTGCTGAACTTCGCTGCACTCTCCCTATGGCAAGTATATCCTTTTTTAGGTAAGGAGACCAAAACTGCACACAATACTCCAGGTGGTCTCACCAAGGTCCTGCACAGCTGCAGTAAGACATCCTTGCTCCTGTACGCAATGAAGGCCAACATACCATTTTCTTCTTAACTACTTGCTGCACCGACATGCTTGCTTTCAGTGATTGGTGTACAAGGACACCAAGGTCCCCTTGTACACCGTTTCCCAATCTATTACCATTTAAATAACAATCTGCCATTCTGTTTTTCCTACCAAAGTGGATAACTTCACATTTATCCACATTATACTGTATCTGTCATGAATTTGCCCACTCACTCAACCTGTCTAAATCGCCTTGAAGCCTTTTAACACCCTCCTCATCATTCACATTCACAAGTTTTGTGTCATCAGCAAACTTGGCAATATTACATTTTGTTCCCTCACCCAAATTGTTGATAAAAAATTATGAATAGCTGAGGCCCAAGCACTAATCCCTGCGGTACCCCACCAGCCACCGTCTGCCACTCTGAAAAAAACCCATTTATTCCTATTCTCTGTTTCCCGTCTGCTAACCAATTCTCAATCCATGCTAAGGCTGATCCTTTCAGGCAGAATCACAATTAAGGCATATTTTGGTGACAGACAACTGCAGGACACAGATTACAGGTTGAGGCTCATCTCAACCTGTGTTTAAAGAACGAGTACTGTACTTGGGCTGCTCTAAGTTAGCAAAGAACACCACAATGTGAGCCTGATCTGCCTGGCTGAGAATACTTGTTTCCAACGAGCACATGGGAGCATAGCAGCATCTGCTTCAGTTACTAAAAAGCAAAACTTGGATGCCCCATTAGCAGAGAAAAATCAGCCCTCTCTCATCCCCACCACTTTTCATAAATAATGTGGTTTGTATTAGAGTTGGTCGTTAAATTGTATCAGCTACAACATAGTTAAAAGCAATAAGTCAAAACAGGTAAACAGTTAAAGTTAGGATTAAAAAAATTGAAAGAATGGAATTATCCAATTGACAGTTCAGAAATGGCTAACAGCATTGTTCAATACATCTGATTTTTGATGGATTTGAAGTCAGCATTTCTCAATCATTATTATTTCCTATTTAGCCTTAACATGTGACTCAGTGATCAAGGTCAGATTTACTAATGGATACTTCAATTCAATTTGATCTCAGCCTGTTTATTATTTAATGTAATTCACTGTCTGCCAAGGTCATTATAGGACCATTAAAATTTAATGAGGCAGCAACTTAATGCTTGCTCAGATTTTAATGTTTATGGATGAGTAGCACATCCCTGATTTAAAGAGATCTAATGATCAGCCAGCAGATGATGTTGTGCTGAAAACAAATTTTAATTAGCAGATGTGATGAAACAAGCTTAATGTTTCAGGTGAAGGGGGCATATTACAACATAAACTCTCTGATCCTTATTGAACCCACAAACCATGAGCACTGAAATGTTAAATGACTAGTGACCAGATGATAGCACCAGAAAAATCCATGAAATGCAATATAAACACAAATGCTATACGGGCATGATTAAAGTTTCATTTTATAGTAAAGGAGGAGAGTACATAATGACTAATTACTCTAAAATGCAAAATCATTGTCATTCAACAAAAACCATAGATTTCTGGCTTCAGTGAAATGCTGCTGATGGTGGGACTATGCGATATATTACTGAATCTCTGAGTACTATAAGTAGTTGCTTGGTAGTACAGAACTTGAATATTGCTGAAAAGTGAGACAATGTTGCAAAGCTTTTAGTCTTGCACTCATCAGGACAAACACAAGAATGCCAAATTTCAAACTATGACAGCAATTTATACTACAGAGAAAAGGGTGCTGCCTTGCTTTTGCTCTGATGGGTACCATAAGTCTTAAAAAAACAATTTGGAACATAACTACTTACATCAAGAAAAAAGAACAACCAACATTTATGCAGTCTTTTTGATGAACTCAAGACGTTCCAAATCATTTTTACAGATAATTAGGTGCTTCTTGCAGTATAGTCACTGTTGCAATGTAGAAAACATTGCAGCAAATTTACACACAAGATTCCACAAACAGCATGACAGTTTTCTTTTATTTGTTCATGGGATGTGAGCTTCGCTGGCTAAGCCAGCATTTGTTGCCCATTCCTAATTGCCCTCGAGAAGATGGTGATGAGCCCTGTTCTTGAACTGCTGCAGTCCATGTGTTGTAGGTACACCCACTGTGCTGTTAGGGAGGGAGTTCCAGGATTTTGACCCAACAACAGTAAAGGAACGACAATATACTTCCAAGTCAGGATGGTGAATGGCTTGGAGGAGAACATGCATGTGTTAGTGTTCCCATGCACCTGCTGCCCTTGTTCATCTCAGTGACAGAGGTCACGGGTTTGGAAGGTGTAGAAGGGGCTTTGATTAGTTGCTGCAATGTATCTTGCAGATGGTACACATTGCTCCAACTGTGTGCCAGTGATGGAGAGAATGAATGTTTAAGGTGGTGGATGGGGTGACAAGCTTCTTGAGTGTTGTTAGAACAGCACTCACCCAGACAAATAGAGAGAATTCTGTCATACTCCTGACTTGTGCCTTCTAGATGGTGGACAGGCTTTGGGGAGTCAGGAGTTGAGTTACTTCCAACAGAATTCCCTGCCTCTGACCTGCTCTTGTAGTCACAGTATTAATATGGCTGATTTAGTTCAGTTTCTGGTCAATGGCACTCTGCACCCCCTCCCCCCCACCTAACACCTCCCAAAAATGCTGATGATGCAGGATTCATCAATGGAACTCCTGCAGCGATGTCCTGGGACAGAGATGAATGACCTCCAACAACCACACCCATCTTCCTATGTGCTAATTGTGACTCCAAAAAATGGAGCATTTTCCCCTGGATTCCCATTGACTTTAATTTTGTCAGGGCTCCTCAATGCCACACAGTCAAATGCCTTGATATCAAGGGCAGTCACTCTCAACTCACCTCTGGGATTCAGTTCTTTTGTCCATGTTTGGACCAAGGCTGTAATGAAGCTGAGTGGCCCTGGCAGAATCCAAACAGAGCATCAGGGAGCAGTTTATTGCTGAGTAAGTGCTGCTTAACAACACAGTTGACAACATCTTTGCTAATGAGAGTAGATTGATGGGGAGGTAACTGGCTGGATTTGAATTGTCCAGCTTTTTGTGGAAACAACATAACTGGGTGATTTTCCACATTGTGGAGTCAATGCCAGTGCTGCAGCTGGACTGGAATATTGGACAGGGGGAATATCTCATTCTAGAGCATAATCATTTCCTACTACAGTCAGGATGTTGTCAGGACTTATAGCTTTTGTTGTAGTCAATGACCAAGTAATCCATTCCATGATGTTACAAGATAAATACTGGCCAGCAATCTGGGAAGAACTCCTCTGCTCTTCATCAAACTGGTTTCCTGAGACTTTTCATACCCATCTGAGTGTAGTATAATGAGTTAATAGAATAGTTATGGTAAGGAATGATGAAGACCATGATGTAACAGTGACATCAGTCATGTGCTCGAGACTCCGGACAGCAGGTGGAATAGTCAGCACTCAAGAGAGATGTGCCTACCTAGTAGCTCATTAAGTATATAGTGTAAATATTGTTTTTATTCATTAATGGGATATGGGCCAGCATATATTGCCCATCCCTAATTGCCCTTGTTCAGAAGGCATTTTTAAGAGTCAACCACATTGCTGTGGATCTGAAGTCACATGTAGGCCAAGTAAGGACCATAGATTTCCTTCCCTAAAGGACATTAGTGAACCAGGTGGGTTTTTACAACAATGGACAAGGATTTCATGGTCATATTTCATGGTCGTCATTGGACTTTTAATTCTAGATTTTTATGAATTCAAATTCCACCATGTGCTGTGGCAGGATTCAAACTCAGGGCTCAGAACTCGGAAACTCCCCAGAGCTTTACCCTGGATCTCTGGATTGCTAGTCCAGCAACAATACAACTATGCCATCGCCTTCCCTTGTGTAAATAAACCAGTTTGAAGTAACTATTGGAGTCACACTACAATCTCTCCGGATAAGATCGGCCACACAACCAGTATATGAAACATGGTAGCACCGGTGGTGACACCAATCTAACAAAGCATTGGTGTCATCGATGAAACATGCAAAACTGCAACAAAACCTGATCAAAGTCACAATTTGCAAGCTTACCTAAGGAGAAGGCAAACAGGAAAGTAGTCACTGCCCCTACCCTGCCCGTTCTAAAGTCTCAAGGGCACACACAGTGGCCAACATTGAAAGTTGCAGCGAGATAACTTCCTGAGATATCGAGCAGCCTCAGGTCTTCTTACCAAAGAGCAGAAGGACCAGGTTCATTCATTCCTCCAAATCATAGAGCCTTTCATCATTGAGATCCTCCTGAGACAGGAGATAGAGACTTCAAATCTGTCCTATAAGCCTTCGACATGTATTTTACTCCAAAACAGAACCCCACTGTTGAGCTAGTGCAATTCAGAGATCCCAAGGACCAGAGGAATCCATTGAATCATTCCTTACTGACCTGTACAAGTTAGCTAGTTGTTGCGAGCATAGGGCAGTGAAAGACAACCTCACACTTTGAGCTCCTTAATATATTAGCCGGCCGAACAAAGGAAGCGAAATAGGCCTCTCATCTGCCAATACACCTCACGGAGATGTTCACTAATTGCTTAGGTCCAAAGGCGGTAGCCCAGTCCACTCAAAATGGCCAAAAGGGAGGGAAACGCTACAGCAGCCATGTTGAAGTGCTCATGCTGCAGGGCAAAGAAGCAGCACCAATGGCAAGACTGCCCAGCGTGGAGCGCTGAGTGTTTCCAATGTGAGAAGACAGGGCGGTTTAAGCGGTTCCGTAAATTTAAAATCTCCACTAAAGGAAGAAAGCAACAAAACAAATACGGCACACAGGTCACTTCAAAAATGAAGCATAAACAAATAAATGCCATCAAATTTGCTGGGAGAAGTAAAGGAACTTGAACAAGACTTCTGGTCCATCATTTAAGAAGTTAAATATTTTAAAACCGACTTTAAGCTCGATACTGGCTGATCACATAGCATGGTTCAACAGTTCCTGTTCAGCAATCAAACATCGAACTTCAAGGTCCAGGAGAAATGAATCTGCAGGTGACAGAGATCACAGCCACTCTTTGCCACAAGGGGCCACAGATCAGAGAGACCTTATGTGTTTTGCACAAAGCATCTTGTTACTTATCAGAAATGCATGCACACAACTGGGCATTCTACAAAAAGTAGACAAAGTCCTACAATGAGACAACAGGGCTGAATGCTGCCAAGAATCCAGGGGTTTGCTAAGTTCCAACATGAATATCACATAACATTGTTTCCAGATGCTACACCATTGTGCCTATTTACCCCCCCAGGAGAGTACCATATCCACTATTGCCAGAAGTCAAAGAGGAACCTGACTGAATGCTGCACAGAGGAGTCACCTGTAACGGAGCCAACCTGGTGGTGATCGGGGCCGGTAACAATCTCCAAACTGAATGGCCAGCTCAAGCTTTCATTGACTTCAAGCAATTAAACAAAGCAGTCCAGAGAGAAATCCATCCTATGTCATCAGTTGACAACAGCTTGGCAAAACTTGCCAACAGCATCCTCTTCACTAAACTTGACACGAATAGTGGGTTTTGGCAAATACTCCTCCACCAGGAGTTGAGGCTATTAACACTCTTTATCACGCTGTTTGGGCGCTTTTGTTTGAACCATCAGCTTTGGAAATATTCCAGCCAACCATATCCAATATTCCAGAAGGTAAACAAAAGGAGTTATCTGTCATATGGATGACATCCTTATCCACGGGGCCACAAGACAGGAGAATCACCACAGGATTCGGGCGATTCTCAAAAGCCTACAAGAGACAGGTCTCGCCTTAAATGAAAAATGAGAATTCACCATAATCACAATCAGATTTCTGGGGCATATCATCCAAAGACAGGGTATCATGGTAGAGCCTCAAAAAACGAAAGCCAACAATGATTTCCACAACTCAAGTGTGTTACTGATATCCAGAGGTTCCTTGGAACGGTCAATCAGGTTGGTAAATCTGTTTCAAATCTAGCCCCATTACAGAACCTTTAAGAGATCTTCTGCAAAACGGTCAACAGTGGCTCTAGGGCATTGAACAAACCAATACATTTCAACTTATCAAGGAAAGGTTGGTCTCTTCAGATGTGCTGGCACATTATGATCCAACATTGCCCACAGTGGTGGCCGCTGATGCATTATCGACACGTCTTGGAGCTGTGTTAATTCAAGTCCAGAAGAATGACAACAGCAAGCCCGCATAATTTGCCTCCAGAGGGTTAACAGAAATGGAGCAATGTTATTCACCTATAGAGAAGGAAGTGATATAGGCAATAGAGAGATTCTCCAACTAAGCGATGGGCTTACCTTTCCAAATCGAGACTGACCATAAACCATTAATCCCTTTTGAATTTCACAGAGATGATCAAAATGCCCCTTCGCATTCAAAGGTTCAAGTTTCGGTTAATGCGCTAGAAGTACACAGTTGTGTGTTTGCCAGGGAAGTTGCAGACCACAGCTGATGCCACATCCAGAGCTACAGTGGACCAAGCTGTTACCCAGGACGTCATTAATGGTTTCCAAGATGAAAGCCTTCTCATCAACCAGAATGAATTCTTTGCCAAAGTCTGACAAAAAGCTGCAAGACATTTGAAGAGCACAGGAGGAGGACATGGTGTGTGCCCAAGCCCAAGAGTTTTGCCAAGGTGGTTGGTCCAAATACAATCCTGCTGATCCCTGCTGCACTACAGAGCTACACCTTTAGCTAATGGTTTCTCACTGGAAACTGCTTATAGACCGATGGCTGAAGAGGCATAAGTCCCTCTGCTGCCACAGAACCTCCAACCTAACATTAAGCTAGCTGACCACAAAAGGGTGAGGAACATGGAAACTGGCCTACATGAGAAACAGAAGCACTGGTACAACTCCAGACATAGGGTCAAGACTCCAGCCCCCTTAACACGAGGCCAGAGGATTTGGATTCAGAATCGAAAATCTGAAAGCGTGGTCCTTCAAAGATCAGAGCACCTACGATCTTACCTGGCGCAAACACAGTCAGGCACTTTCAGACGCAACAGGAGAACCCCAATTTCATTGGTGCCTATGAGAACATAGGTAGGGCAAATGCAATGTAAATAATCTAAAAAATAGTTTAACATCGCAATTAAAGAAGTTGATGGTATACTTGGGGAAGGTGTCGTATCATGGGTTAATAGAATAGTTACAGTAATGAATGATGAAGACCATGATGTAACAGTGACATCAATCATGTGCCAGTAACAATCATATTTTAGAGACTCTGTTCAGCAGATCAAGCAGGCAGCACTTAGGAGAAATGTGCCTACTTGGTAGCTCATCATGTATATAGTGTACATAGGGTACATAAGCCAGTTTGAAGTAACTAGCTGAGTCAGATTACAGTCTCTCCAGATAAGATAGGCCACACAACCAGTATACGAAATACTGAGTGGGCAGATGAGGCCTTGGTTTAACATCTCATCTAAAAACACTTCCCATAGGGCCACACTCACTCAGTACTGCATTGAAGTATCAGCCTGGATTATATGCTCAGGTCTCGAGAACGGGACTTGAATCCATGAGTTTGATTCAAGAGAGAGGACTCCCACTGAGCCATGGCTCACAATTAAACTTTGTTCAATTTACTGAACCTTTGCACTAACGGCTTTATGTTCCAATAATCGGATCATATTTACTTTATGATCAGAAATCTCAGGATTAAAAATCTGAACATAAAAATTCTACCATATATCCTTGTAAAAGTCAAATTTTGACACCAATTTTTTAGGCAGAAATTTAAGGGTTGATTTTTACATGAGTACATGAGTTCATGCTGTTACAAATGCGAGGTTTTATAAAAAATAGTTATGGTTTAAACTGTCCCTTTAATTCAAGTTAATATGGAACATGGGACTTTTTAATACTTCTACCCAATAATAAGCTGATGTGACCTGGCTGCCATGGGGACCAGGGATGCAAGTAAAGTCCTCCTGCGACCCAAGTGCTAAATTTAACACTGGATCACAAAGGAAGGAGCATCTGGCCTTGTCTTTGCAACCTCACAGACTCTCAGTCAGTCAGACTCAAGAGTGAGACAAAACAAAAACAGAATTACCTGGAAAAACTCAGCAGGTCTGGCAGCATCGGCGGAGAAGAAAAGAGTTGATGTTTCGAGTCCGAAGGGTCAGGAGGACTCGAAACGTCAACTCTTTTCTTCTCCGCCGATGCTGCCAGACCTGCTGAGTTTTTCCAGGTAATTCTGTTTTTGTTTTGGATTTCCAGCATCCGCAGTTTTTTGTTTTTATCGAGAGTGAGACACACTGCTGGGTCAAAACACAGGGAAGCTATTGCTGTGAAAGCACAATGCTGGTGAGAATGGATTCCCTATTGGAAGAAATGGACATTGTATAGGTTTAAAGATTGCGAAGTTGCCAAACAGTGCCTTTTTGCTAGAAGTCCATTCAGGCATGCTCAGGGGATTTGAGTAAAGGGACTTTTAAAAGGATTCTGGAAGACTTTTCCCATGTAATAGGGAGAAGGGAGCCTGCTTGAAATGCCAGGAGGATTAGGACTTTAAAAACAAGACTACAGTTCGACTGAGAGTGCTGCATAATCAGCTGGTCCATCAAGCCTGCCCCACCCTCTAGATGGCCAAAGGATCAAGAATAGGCACATGCGCTCTCCTCTCTCCACCCCGGCAGCCATTTGTCTCCTGGGGGATACAAAAGAAACAAAAAACTCTGATCCAAAAACATCTGGAATGTCCCTCCCCAACCACTGACACCACCCCGCCCCCCCCCCGACCCCCAACAATTCAACTGCAACTCATCCATGAGATCACATTGACCACGCATATATTAACTATTAATCCACTTTTATACCAAATGTACTTCTTTGACTTGTGTGTTAACAGCAGGATTCATTTTTCAACAAACAAGTTACTTTGATAGCATTATGAAAGTTCAGCTTGTCACCGACAGACAAGTTAATGCTGACCAAAGCATTAAAAACGAGCCCAATAACTAAAATAAGCTTACATTTGTAACTGCCTCCCATCTTCCACAAGCCACAAGCTTGATTTCAACCAAAAGTCTTCTGCTTGTATCTTAACACATGGTAAACTGGGAACCAGGATGATAGATGAAGGTGACCAACATCTCAACCTCAAAAATTTCATCGTGTTCAAATCCCTCCATGGTCTCACCTCTCTTTATCTCTGTAATCTACAGCCCTAGAACCCTCCAAGATTTCTGCATTCCTTGAGTTTTGGACTCTTGTGCATCTCTCAACCTTTTACCCCACCTGTGGCTGCCGTGCCTTCAGCTGCCTAAGCTCCAAATTCTGGAATTCCCTCTTTAAACCTCGTCTCTCCAGCTCTCTCATCTTCTTCAGGATATTCCTTTAAATTTACACTTTGACAAAGCTTTTTGATAGCATCTTTCCGAAAGCAACTGTGAAGTAATCTGGGACATTTTGTATTAGGCACCATATAAATGCAAGTTGTTTATCAGAACAAATTTTCAGTGATTTCTGAGCCAAATCACATCTCCCATGTCATCTGTTCAGTTCATTGCAGTAATGTAATGACTTGGGTTAAAATGTTGTTGTGATATATAAACATAAAATAGCACTGAAACAGGGGTGAAGAAGATTTAGGAGGCCAGGGATTCACATGAAGTGAGAGCGCTCAATGGAATCATTTAAATACCATTGTACTGAATCATCAGAAATGGGAAAATTTTCATAGCATCTGCAGGAAATTAAACCCCCAGACGATGCACTCGGGAGGGTGAGGTAAGAGTATACAAGTGAAACACAGATTATGAGCCCATAGCAACGAGCAGCTGTTTTGCTTTTTAAAAAAAAATGAGAATATTCCAAATCATAAAGGTAAATTTCATCTCAATCAAAAGCATTAGAGTTTTGTCAGCCCAGCAGCATAATTCTGAAAATTTGTACCATGGTAAAGGTGCATCTACAGCATCGTCCAATAATTTGGTCCTCAAGGCCCAGGAAATTATGGCGAAAGTAAATTTTGTGATTACTTCTGCCACCATGTGGTTCCCTGGGATTTTTAGACTGCTCCTCCCCAACCCACCCAACTGCCCCTGAAACCATCACCCAATATAGTCCGAAGTTAATTAGACTTTCCCCTCACCCACCCCCCCAAACCTATGGCCAAGAGCACTCGCTAACTTGCTGAGATTACTCTACTCTGACCAACACAATGGCACAGCAGGGAGACAGAGGACAGGAAAGAACTACAACAGGGTACTGGTGGGGCCGAAGTTTCATACTTAACTCCAGATTTGTAGCGTCTACTACAGGGACAGTGTGGGCTAGTAGCCCCAGGGTTTAGAAATAGATGGGGAATAAATACAGCCAGATCACTTGGCAAAATATCCTCAAAATAAGGTGTGATCAAATCAATAATCAATTATTGAATCAGGTCATATGTCAATGATTCTCAGCATCTCCCCTTGCAAAGGTACCAACTTAATTGGGTAGAGTCTATATTCTTGAATGACATACCAAGTGATACGACATGCTGTCTGTAAGGATTCAATCTTGAGCACATCCAAGCCACACTGTTCAGCCCGGTCGGACATTTGAGAGAGGGTGGGAGGGATCAGATATTCGAAAGGGGTCAGGGTCGGACATCAGGCAGGTGGGGGTCTAGTTGGACCTCGGCAGTGAGGAGAGTGTCCGGTCGAGAGGGGAGGGGTCAGACATTCAGGGTGGTCGGACATTCGGGAGGTGGGGGGGGGATAGGACATTCCGGGGGAGGTGGGATTTCGGGGGCGAGGGGGCGGCGGTGGGAGTCTGCTCAGACCTCAGGTTTGGGGGTCCGATCGGGCTGAGGAGGACAGTGAGAGTTGGGTCCATGGAGTGGGGGTCAGATGAGGAGTCCTGTGTGCAGGTGGAGTGGAATCCCATGTGGGGGGAGGGGGGAGGGTGGGTCAGGGGGCGGGGAATGATGGGGGCGGGGGGGGGTTGGTTAGTCAGGGGCGGGGGAGTCCCCTAGGGAACGCGAGGTTGGGGATCTGGCTCTTTACAATTGTTACCCAGAAGTTAGAAGAGGCTTTAATTCTTCTAGCTGTTTCTGGTTAACCATTGGTGTAATCTTGCCAGAGCCATTCGAAGTTTGCATTTTAAATCACATTTTCGGGTGGTTCCCAGTGCAGCACAATTGCCCAGAAGAAGTGTGCACTTCTGGTCAATTGTCTTGCAAAGGCCTAGCTGTGAAGTTCCAAGAGGGATTCCCCAGCACATCTTTCCGACGCTGAGGAGCTCAGCAGTTATGGCCCATTATCACTTTCACTGAAATAATTCATTCACACTCCCACCACTTACCCACCAGCCCATGCTCAGTGATCTACATTGCCTCCCAGGCCAGTAATGCATCAATTTTAAATCCTCATCTTTGTTTCTTTATCACTCATTGGCCTCTCCCCACTTATCTCCTCTTTCAGCCCTACAGTCTTCCAAGATCTCAGCACTCCTCCCATTCTGGTCTCTTACAATTCCAGATTTTCATCTCTGCACCAATGGCAACCCTGCCTTCAGCCTCAGAATTCATAAAAACATAGAAAATGTTTGGGATGGAATGATTTCCTCCATCAGTGCATCCTCTGATACTCTACCCTTCAAATAGTTTCTGGACTTTAACGAACCGTTGTCTAAAGTCCGGAGGTAGGTGTGGTAGGTGAGTAATGTTTCACCTATCTACATTTACTTTTACCCATCATAGGACTAATGGCCTGAACTCTTGACTCTCTCCTTTTGTTTCCTCTCTATTCCCCACTTGCTGCTACCTCACTTTGCTCCTTTTAGACTCCTCTTTAACCAAACCTTTGTTCATTTGCTCTAATGTCACTTTCTTCAGCTTGGTGTCATATTTTGTTTCATAGCACCTACATCAAGCACCTTCTGACATTTTACCGCATTAATAGTGCCACTAAAATACAAGTTGTCGTTTTTGAGGCCATTTGGCCCATCATGGAAGTGCTAGCTGAGAAAGAGCAATCCAGCCCAATCCCACTTTCCAGCTCTTGATCTGTAATCCTGTAGGTTATAGTACTTCAAATGCATATCCAAATACTTTTTAAATGCAATTTCTGCTTTACCACCCTTTCAGGCAGTCAGTTTCAAATCCCCACCACCTTCTCGGTGAAAAAATTTTCAACTTCCCTCGAATCATTCTACCAATTAAAGACTATGCCCTTGGTAATTGTCCTCTCTGCTAAGGGAACTAGGTCCTTCCTTTCCATTCGATCTAGACCCCTCAATTTTATACACCTCAATTAAATGTCCCCTCAGCCTCCTATGTTCCAAAGAAAACCACCCCAGCCTATCGAATCTGTCCCAATAGCTAAAATTCTCCATTCCTGGCAACATCTTCGGAAATTTGCTCAATACTCTCTCTACAGTGATCATATCCTTCCCATAATGCAGTGACTAGAACTGTATAGTGTACTCTGGCTGTGGCCTAACCAGCATCTTATACAGTTCTAACATAACCTTCCAGCTCTTATATTCTGTAGTTCAGCTAACAAACAAAAGTATCCTATATGCCTCTTGCACACCTGATTTACCTGTCCTGCTAACTTTAGGAATCTGTGGGCATGCACTCCAAGCTCACTCTGATCCTCTACATTTCTCAGTATCCTACCATTTATTCTGTATTCCTTTACTTTGTTTGCCCTCCCTAAATGCATTCCCTCACACTTCTCTGGATTGAACTCTATTTGCCACTACTCTGCCCACCTAGCCAGTCCACAGCTTTCTTCTTCAGTATTAACCACAGCCAGTTTTTGCTTCATTCTTAATCAGGTGTCCTACATTTAAGTCTGAATCATTGATATATACCACAAAAAAAAACAAGGGACCTAATACCCAGCCCTGAAGAACCCCAATGGAAACAGCCTTCCAGTCACAAAAACATGCATGGACTATCGCCTTCGGCTTCCTGCCATTAATCCAATTTTGGATCCATATTACCACTTGTCCTTCGATCCTGAGGGATCTTACATTTCTAATCATTCTGCCACATGGGACCTTGTCAAAAGCCTTGCTAAAATCCATGTAGACCGCATCAAATGTGCCAACCTCATCAACCCTCCTTGTTGCCTCCTCAAAAATTTCATTCAAGTTGGTCAGATATGACCTTCTCTTAACAAACCAATTGCGACTATACCTGATTAATCAGTGTCTTTTTAAAGGACAATGTATGTTGTACCTCTGAAATTTTTTTCCCAATAATTCGCCCACCACCAAGTTTAGGCTGACTGGCCTGTAATTACTCAACCTAGCACTTCCTCCCTTTTTAAACAATGGTACAATGTTAGCAGTCCTCTAGCACCCTGTCTGTAGCCAGAGGGGAACCGGAAAACTATGGTCAAAGCCTCCACCGTTTCCTCCCTTCTCTCTTAGCAGCCTTCAACACAATTTATCCAGACCTGGCAATTTATTCACTTTCAATAAGTGCGAAACTGCTTAAAATTTCCACTCACTTTATTCTGTCCACTATTTCACATTCTTCCTCCTTAACTACAATGTCTATATCATTCCCTTCTTTTGTCAAGACAGGAACAAAGTCTTCATTAAGCACCATGCACATCTCCTCCGCCTCCACACACAATTACTTTTTTAGTCTGTAATTAGCCCTCAACTTTCCTCAGTTATCCTCTAGCTCTCTAAGATTTGAGCTTTACTTGCCAACATTTTTTCACATCTTCTCTTCGTTTTCCTAAGTTCCTTTATAACTTTACCGTTACACACTCTACATTCCTCTGGCACTGAATATAGTATGGAGTTCACTTGCTCCCCCTTTAAGACCCCCCTTAAAACCTACACCTTTAGCCAAGAACAAAGAACAAAGTACAGGACAGGAACAGGCCCTTCGGCCCTCCAAGACTGCGCCGATCATATTGCCCGTCAACTAAAACATTTTGCACTTCCAGGGTCCGTATCCCTCTATTCCCATCCTATTCATGTATTTGCCAAGCTGCCTCTTAAACACCACTATCATACCTGCTTCCACCACCTCCTCTGGCAGTGAATTCCAGACACTCACTATCCTCTGCGTAAAAAACTTGCCCCGCTCATCTCCTCTATAGTTTTCTCCTTTCACCTTAAATCTATGTCCCCTAGTAATTGACTCTTCCATCCTGGGAAAAAGCTTCCGACTATCTACTCTGTCCATGCCACTCATAACTTTGTAAACTTCTATCAAGTCGCCCCTCAATCTCCATCACTCTAGTGAGAACAATCCAAGTTTCTCCAACCTCTCCTCATAGCTAATAACCTCCAGACCAGGCAGCATCCTGGTAAACCTCCTCTGCACCCTCTCCAACGCCTCCATATCCTTCTGGTAATGTGGCGACCAGAATTGCACGCAATATTCCAAGTGTGGCCTAACCAAGGTTCTATACAGCTGCAGCATTACTTCCCAGCTTTTATACTCAATACCCCTGCCAATGAAGGGAAGCATGCCATATGCCTTCCTGACTACCTTATACACCTGCGTTGCCACTTTCAGTGACCTGTGGACCTGTACACCCAAATCCCTCTGCCCGTCAATGCACTTAAGGGTTCTGCCATTCCTGCCTGTATTAGACCTTCCAAAATGCATTACCTTGCATTTGTCGGGATTAAACTCCATCTGCCATTTCTCCGCCCAAGTCTCCAACTGATCTATATCCTGTTGTATCCTTTGACAATCCTCTTCACTATCTGCAACTCCTCCAACCTTAGTGTCATCTGTAAACTTACTAATTAGCACAGTTACATTTTCCTCCAAATCATTTATGTATACTACAAACAGCAAAGCTTTTAGTCACCTGTCCACATGGTTCCTTATGTCGCTTGGTGTTAATTTTTATCGGATAATACTTTGGTCAAGGGCTATGGAATGCTTTTACTAAGTTAAAAAAAGTCCTTTTTATATTAAAAACTTGATGGTGATCGGACTTTCACAGAATGGGTTCTGACAATGTGAAATCAGTTGAGTTCATTTACTGATGAGACAGCAATGAAATTAACCCAACACTAGGATTAGCAACAACAATGAGTGGCTCTGGATTTAACAGAGCCAGTCTCTATCCATTTGCGCTGTCCCAATTACAACCAATGACAATTAGTTATAAAAAAAATGCAAAGAAACTCGCATCTATTTTATTACCCGAGTTAACAATAAATCTTTTTAACACATGCAAATGGGGAAACTGGCTGCTCGCCTACGGTTCTGGAAGCATTAAGCAACCTATTCCTTCATGCTGCATCCGGGCCCCAATACCTTCAATGTGTTTCAGGCGTTGACTTTACTATGACTCGATACGGCCTATTTTGATCAGTTGTTCAGCAAATTTCAGTGTAAATTCGTCACTGGAGGATCAAGGAGCAGAACTTGTGCATTTTTCGTACAAGTCACCTTGCAGCAAATACTGAGTTGTCGATAAATCTTCAGTGAAAAGTCTTTGCTGCTGTCTGATCACCCCACATTTGTTCCCTCCATGAGTGGCAGAAAGTAACCATCAGGACTACACCCTAAGCTTAGTGCAACTCAAAAAGTTTCATCCAACCCAAGTTTGGAAGAACAGTGCCTAAAATTGGAAAAACTCAACCGGTCTGGCAGCATCTGTGGAGAGGAGCACAGTTAACTTTTCGAGTCCGCATGACTCTTCAAGGCCACCTCCCACAACTCTTTCTCCGGTACATCGATGATTACTTCGGTGCTGCCTCATGCTCTCATCTGGACCTGGAAAAATTGATGAATTTTGCTTCCAATTTCCACCCCTCCATCATTTTCACATGGTCCATCTCTGACACTTCCCTTCCCTTCCTTGACCTATCTGTCTCAATTTCTGGTGATAGACTGTCCACCATTACAAGCCTACCGACTCCCACAGCTACCTAGACTACAGCTCCTCACATCCCGCTTCCTGTAAGGACTCCATCCCATTCTCTCAGTTCCTTTGCCTCCATCGCATCTGTTCTGATGATGCCACTTTCAAAAACAGTTCCTCTGACAAGTCCTCCTTCTTCTTTAACCGAGGTTTTCCACCCACAGTGGTTGACAGGGCTCTCAACCGTGTCCAGCCCATCTCCCGCGCATCCGCCCTCACACCTTCTTCTCCCTCCCAGAAACATGATAGGGTCCCCCTTGTCCTCACATATCACCCCACCAGCCTCTGCATTCAAACGATCATTGTCCGCCACTTCCGCCAACTCCAGCATGATGCCACCACCAAACACATCTTCCCTTCACCCCCGCTGGGCAGCATTCCGTAGGGATCATTCCCTCCGTGACACCCTGGTCCACTCCTCCATCACCACCTACACCTCAACCCCCTCCCACGGCACCTTCCCATGCAACCGCAGAAGATGCAGCACCTGCCCCTTTACTTCCCCTCTCCTCACCGTCCAAGGCCCCAAACACTCATTTCAAGTGAAGCAGCATTTCACTTTCACTTCCCTCAACTTAGTCTACTGCATTCGTTGTTCCCAATGTGGTTTCCTCTACATTGGAGAGACCAAATGCAGACTGGGTGACCACTTTGCAGAACACCTTCGGTCTGTCCGCAAGCATTACCCAGACCTCCCTGTCGCTTGCCATTTCAACACTCCACCCTGCTCTCATGCACACATGTCAGTCCTTAGCTTGCTACATTGTTCCAGTGAAGCTCAACGCAAACTGGAGGAACAGTACCTCATCTTCCGACTCGGCATTTTGCAGCATTCTGGACTGAATATTGAGTTCAACAATTTTAGATTATGAACTCTCTCCTCAATCCCCACCCCCTTTCCAATTTTACCCCTCCTTTTTGTTTTTTTTCCAATAATTTATATAGATTTTTCTTTTCCCACCTATTTCCATTATTTTTAAATGTATTTCCATCCATTGTTTTATCTCTACCTTTTAGCCTTTTTCAATTCCTTCAGCTCACCCCACCCCCCCCAGGGCTATCTGTACCTTGCTCGTCCTGCTTTCTACCCTTAATTAGCACATTCCTTTGGATAATATCACCACCATCAACACCTCTTTGTCCTTTTGTCTGTGACATCTTTTGGTTATCTCCACCTATCACTGGCCCTCTATCTAGCTCTTCTTGTCCCACCCCCCCTTAAACCAGCTTATATTTCACCTCTCTTCTATTTTTACTTAGTTCTGTTGAAGAGTCATACGGACTCGAAATGTTAACTGTGTTCCTCTCCGCAGATGCTGCCAGACCTGCTGAGTTTTTCCAGGTATTTTTATTTTTGTTTTGGATTTCCAGCTTTTGCAGTTTTTTTCTTTTATCTTAGTGCCTAAAATTGCCCTGAATATCTTGCACAGTTCAAATGGGTGTAGAGCAATAAAGCAATCTACTTAGCTGAAACAAAAATGAAAATATCTGGAAAAACTCAGCAGGTCTGGCAGCATCTGCGGAGAGGAACACAGTTAATGTTTCGGGTCCTCATGACCCTTCAACAGAACTAAGTAAAAATAGAAAAGACGTGAAATATAAGCTGGTTTGGTGGGTTGGTGGGGGGGTGTGCGTAGAGCTGGATAGAGGGCCAGTGATAGGTGGAGATAGCCAAAAGATGTCATAGACAAAATGACAAAGAGCTGTTGAAGGTGGTGATATTATCTAAGGAATGTGTTAATTAAGGGTAGAAAGCGGGACAAGCACGGTACAGATAGCCCTAGTGGAGGTGAGGTGGGGGTGAAGGAATCGAAAAAGGCTAAAAGGTAAAGATAGAACAATGGATGGAAATACATTTAAAAATATTGGAAATAAGTGGGAAAAGAAAAATCTATATAAATTATTGGAAAAAACAAACGGAAGGGGGAAGAAACAGAAAGCGGATGGGGATGGAGGAGAGAGTTCATGATATAAAATTGTTGAACCCAATATTCAGTTCGGAAGGCTGTAAAGTGCCTATTCGGAAGATGAGGTGCTGTTCCTCCAGTTTGCATTGAGCTTCACTGGAACAATGCAGCAGGCCAAGGTCAGACATGTGGGCATGAGAGCAGGGTAGAGTATTGAAACGGCAAGTGACAGGGAGTTCTGGGTCATGTTTGCGGACAGACCAAAGGTGTTCTGCAAAGCAGTCACCCAGTCTGCGTTTGGTCTCTCCAATGTAGAGGAAACCGCATTGGGAGCGCTCAATGCAAACTGGAGGAACAGCAGCTCATCTTCCGACTAGGCACTTTACAGCCTTCCGGACTGAATATTGAGTTCAACAATTTTAGATCATGAACTCTCTCCTCCATCCCCACCCCTTTCCGATCCCCTCCTTTTTTTCCAATAATTTATATAGATTTTTCTTTTCCCACCTATTTCCATTATTTTAAGATGTATTTCCATCCATTGTTTTATCTCTACCTTTTAGCCTATTTCGATTCCTTCACCCCACCCCACTAGGGCTATTTGTACCTTGCTCGTCCTGCTTTCTGCCTTTAATTAGCACATTCCTTAGATAATATCACCACCTTCAACACCTCTTTGTCCTTTTGTCTATCTCCACCTATCACTGGCCCTCTATCCAGCTCTACCTGTCCCACCCCCCCTTAATCCACCTTATATTTCACCTCTCTTCTATTTTAACTTAGTTCTGTTGAAGAGTCATACGGTCTCGAAACGTTAACTGTGTTCCTCCCCGCAGATGCTGCCAGACCTGCTGAGTTTTCCCAGGTATTTTTATTTTTGTTTTGAATTTCTAGCATCCGCAGTTTTTTGCTTTTAATCTATTTGGCTGCTTCGCTAAAATTTAACTGATGACACCACAACAAATTATATCCAACCAAACATATAGACATGGATGCAGCATCTGTCTAAAATGTGGTCTATGGAACTAACTCCCAAGGGAGTTGGTGGAAGCAGTTATCATTGAATTAATCAGGTGCAAATTAGGGAGAAGTGAGAGATTACTTTCAGAAAAATACACTTGAGGAGTAGATAATAGTGATTTGAGGCATGACTTATTGGTTTACTATGGCATGATTGAGAGGATCAGGTGACTGTGGATCAGTAGTTTCCAAAGTTCCCCACCACTGATTACTTTGCCTCATGCCTGGGTCTGTTGAAACCCTGGAATGATACAGCACAGTAGAAGGCTATTTGGCCCATCTTGCCTGTGTTGGCTTTTTGAAAGAGTTCTCATTAGTCATACTCCCCTGCTCTTTGCCCATTGTCATCTAAATACTTTCACCTTCAAAATAAAATAAGATAAATACTTGAAAGTTATCATTAAATCCTGCTTCCACCTTCCTTTCAGGCTATGCTTTCCAGATCATTATGACTTGCTACCTTCTTTTTCATGTTGCTTCTGTTTCTTTGGCCAATTATCTTAAATCTCCATCTTCTGGTTACTGACCCTTCTGTGATTGGAAACAGTTTCTCTTCATTTACTCTTATCAAAATGTTGATGAATTGATGGCGATCAATTGCACTTCATGAGCAACTCATTATATCATATGACAACCAGAATAATAGAAGGGGAACCAGATGGACTCTGGTCTTTTTCATCCAGCAATTTCCATGTCCCTAAAACACCAAAAGTGAGTTTTCACATGGACCCAGTGAACCAATCATCCCAATACACACCCATACCAAAAATAAAAGATTATAGAGCTGTGTCCAGCTGAGCAAAGTGCTGCTGTGTGAGCCAGCAGTCAGTTTTTGGTGGGCTCTTGGTTTCTTCATTTTCATTGCTTCTTAATCTGTCAGTGGCATGAGGGGGTTGGTGGGGTGCATATTGCATTTAGAGAGAGATGTGAATCTGAAATTAATGAACTATTCCAAAGTCAGGGCAGCATGGATTCCAACACCATGCCCCCCACCCCCTGAGTCCCTATGTGCATCGCTAAAGACAGATATGGAAAGGCTCCAATGGTGGAGGTCCACTAAGTTAGCATCTTCTCTATTGCCAAGTAAATTTATTGATTGCTATTTTGACTTTTAGACCTGAATACATGAATAAATCTTCACCAGAGCATTCTTTTCATACAGGAGAATGGTGAATAATATGAATTTTTGCTGCATTGACTTAGTTTTGCTGAAAGTGCAAATCGGTTAAACTGGAGATCAAGTTGGATCCAATTTGGATGCTGGCAGTCTCAACTGGTTGATGCTATTTTTAAGCAATGAAGGTTGAGTGAACTCTAACTGAAGAGCATTTCCATAAACATTGAACTCAATCTAGCTGATTGTATTAAAGAAGAAAAATCAATAAATCTCTGACGTCATGGAGGCCATGAAATTGATGGTATTCAGCTAGTCAAACTCGTGGCTTAATAAAGGGAGATATAACAGGTCAGCCTCTGGGCTAATCTGTATTACCGGAGGTCACAAATGTTTTTCTCGTCTGCAGAACAGGCATCGGTTTATTTTACATCTGACAAGGGAGATCATGTTGCATATGGGGTGACATGTGAACTAACAGGAAAAAAAACACAAACTAAACACTGAAATGCAGTGAGGCTGCATCTGACGTTTAGTGAAAGGAATAATATAAATTTCATTGTATCAAGATCAGAATTTTTATCATCTCTCTGCTCACATGGAGACAATAAAAAGTGAGCCACTGTATCCTCCTCAGTAAGAACAATAGCATAGTCCATGCACGCTCCCAATATTGCCTGTTATTTTTCAATCGAGGGAAATAGGCATCACTAGCAAGGCCTGCCTTCATTTCCAAAAACAATTTGCATTAAACACAGTAAAACACCTCAAGGCACTTCACAGCAATGTTAACAGAATTTGACACCTAGCCACTAAGGGAGAGCAAAAAAGGAGACAATGAGCGAGAACATGAGAAAAAGTGAGAGCAACAGCGCAAGAAAGAGAGAGAGAGAGATAGAGAGTGTGGGAGAGAGATAGAGAGTGCAAGAGCAAGAGTGGGAAAGTGAAGCAAGACAGCATGCGTGTGACAAAAAAGGAGAAAGCAAGAGCATGAGAAAAAAAGAGAAAGAGCTATCGAGTGAGAACACAAGAAAGCAAAGAGTGAGAGAGCATTATTTAGGGAGGCAATTCCAGAACTTACAGCCTAGGCAGCTGAAAGCACAGATAGCAATGAACATTAAGAGAGCACAAGAGTCCAGAATTGGAGGAACCCAGAAATCTGAGGATTTTTAGGCTACAGGTTAGAGATAGGGAGGGCAATGGATGGTAGTGAGCCTCCGTTTTTAAACATTCATTCACAGGATGTTGGCTTCTCTGGCTAGGCCAACATTTAATGTCCATCCCTAGCTGGCCATGAGGAGGTGGTGGTGAGCTGCCTTCTGGAACCCCTGCAGTCCATGTGGTGTAGGTACACCCATTATGCTGTTAGGGAGGGAATTCCAGGATTTTGACCCAACGACAGGGAAGGAGCGGCAATATATTTCCAAGTCAGGATGTGAGTAACTTAGAGGGGAACTTCCATGTGGTGGTGTTCCCACCTATCTGCTGCCCTTGTCCTTCTAGATGGTAGTGGTTTGGAAGGTACTAAGAAGCCTTGGTGAATTTCTTCAACCACTGTAGTCGGTGTGGTGTAGGTACTCCATAAAAGCTGCTGCATATAGAGTTTCTACACCTGAACACAGCAACTATGATGGAACTGTGATGTCCTGCCAACTCAGGATGGTGTGTGGTTTGAAGGGGAACTTGCTGGTGGTGGTGTTCTCATGTGTTTACTGTCCCTGTCCTTCTAGGTGGTGGAGGACATGTGATTGAGAGGTACCGCTGAAGAAGCCTTGACCAGTTGCTGCAGTGCAGCAATTCCCAGCCACAAACTGGTTCTTGTAGCTATACTATTTACATGGTTGGTTCAGCAGTATTCTGTGATGAGTAACTAATTTCCTGACTCCTCAAATGTTTACCATCTAAAAGGCACAAGTCAAGAGTGACGGACTACTCTCCACTTTCCTTAATGAGCATAGTCCCAAAAGCTCAACGCTAAGAAAAGCAGCCCACTTGATCAGCGCCACATTCTCTACTTTAAGTATTCCCTCCTCCCACCACCAAGGGCAGCAGCGTGTGCCATCTACAAAGTGCACTCACTGAAACTCCTTCCAAACCCTTGGACTCTATCTAGAAAGAAAAGGACAACAAGCACATGGGAACACCACTAACCACAACTTCCTGTCCAAGCCCCACACCATCCTGACTTGGAACCATATCTCCATTCCTTCACTGTCATTGAGTCAAAATCCAGGAACTATATCCTGAGCAGCATTGTAAATGCCGAATGTGGGCATAAATGCCCACAGAATTTTGTATGCACATACACCAAATGGATTGCAGCAGTTTGAGGCATTGGCTCACCACCATCTTCATGGGCAATTAATTCCAGGCCTTGCCATCGATGCTGAAATCCCATGGATCCAATATATTTTTTTAAAAATGTAAGTTTCTGGTCACTGGTGACCTCCAGGATGTTAATGGTGGGAAAATGCAGCAATGGTAATGCCATTGAACACGATGGGGAGATGGTTAGATTCTCACTTTTTGGAGATGGTCAGTGCCTGGCAGTTGTGTGGCATGAATTTACTTGACACTCATCAGCTCAAGCCTGAAAGCTGTTCAGATCTTGTTATGTGGAAGCACAGACTATTCCAGTATCTGAGGAGTTAAGAATGGTGCTGAAAATTGTGCAATCATCAACGAAGATCCCCATTTCTGACCTTATGATGGAAGGAAGGTCACTGATAAAGCAGCTGAAGATAGCTGGGCCCAGGACATACCCTGAGGAACTCCTGCACTGATGTCCTTGAACTGAGATGATTGACCTCCAACAACCACACCCATCTTTCTTTGTGCTAGGTATCACTCCAACTAGCAGATGGTTTTCCACCTGATTCCCATTGACTCCAGTTTTGCTCTGGCTCCTTGATGCCACACTCAGGCACATGCTGCCTTGATGTCACCTCTCATCTACTCTCAACTCACCTCTGGAGTTCAACTCTTTTGTCCATGTTTGGGGGAAGGCTGTAATGAGGTCAGGAGCTGAGTGGGCCTGGCGGAGCCCAAACTGAGCATCAGTAAGCAGGTTATTGCTGTTTAAGTGGCGTTTGATATCACTGTTGACAGTACCTTCCATCACTTTGCTGATTGAGAGTAGAATAATGGGGTGATAAATAGCCAAATTTGATTTGTCCTGCTTTTTGCGGACAGGACATGTCTGGGAAATTTTCCACATTGTCAGGTAGATGCCAGTGTTGTAACCATATTGGAACAGCTTGGCTAGGGTGCAGCTAGTTTTGAAAACAATAGTATTACAGCTGGGATATTGCCAAAGCCCTTAGACTTTGTTCTATCCAATGTCTTGAGATCACATGGAGTGAATCGAATTGGCTGAAGACTGACATCTGTGATGTTGTGGACCTCAGGAAGATGCTAAGTTGGATCATTCACATGGTACTTCTGGCTACGGTTGGTTGCAAATGCTTCAGCTTTGTTCTTTTGAACTGATGCGCTGGGCTCCAGCATCATCAGCTCTGTCTAGAGCATGCTTATTCTGCCATTCAACATGCAGCAGTCCAATGTTGTAGCTTTACCAAGTTGGCATCTCAATTTTAGGTATGCCTGGTGCTGCTCTTGGCATGCATGCTCTCCTGCACTCTTCATTGAACCAGGGTTGATCCCCTGGCTTGATGGTAATGGGAGAGTGGGAGATATGCTGGACCATAAGGTTACAGATTGTGGTGAAATACAATTTTGCTGCTGCTGATGGCACACAGTGCCTCATGGATGCCCAGTTTTGAGCTGCTACATCTGTTCTGCATCTCAGTTTAGTGCAGTGGTAGAACCACACAGAATAGGGGATGCCCTCAGTGTGAAGAACCGTCTCCACAAGGACTGTGCGGTGGTTACTCTTACCAATACTGTCATGGACAGATGCATCTGCAACAAGCAGATTCATGAGCACAAGGACAAGTAGGTTTCTCCCTCATGCTGGCTCTCTTACCAACTGCTGCAGGCCTAGTTTGGCAGTTATGTCCTTTGCCTGCTCAGTTAGTACTGGAGCTTCTGAGCCACTCTTGCTGATGGGCATTGAAGACCCTCACCTAGAGTACATTCTGTGCCCTTGTCACCCTAAGAGCTTCCTCCAAGTGATATTCAACATGGTTGAGGACTAATTCAGCAGCTATTTTGGGGGGGGGGGGGGGGCAGTGGGTGGCAGCAGGAGATTTCCCGGTCTATATTTGACCTTATGCCATAAGACATCATGGAGCCTGGCGAAAGTATTGAGGACGTCCAGGGCCTCTGCCTCCCAACAGTATAGCACTGTACCATCATCTCCGGTGGGTCTGTCCTGCCAGTGGAACAAGACATACCGAGGGATGGTGATAGTGGTGCCTGGGACATTGTCTGTAAGATAAGATTCTGTGAGCGTGGCTACTTCAGGCTGTCGCTGACTAATCTGTGGGACAGCTCTCCCGATTATGGCACAAGTGCCCAGATGTTAGTGAGGAAGACTTTTCAGTGTCTACTAGTCGGGGTGTGCCTTTATCATATCCGGTCCAGTTTTATTCTTATTTGACTTTTCAGTAGCCATTTGATACCACTGTGTGGCTTCCCAGGCAATTTTAGTGGGCGAGTAGGAGTCCAACACAAAAGGAGGAGGGTGGAAACAAAGAATTAATAGGTGCACAACACTATTATCAACGTCTTCTGCCCAACTGGAAGGCAGCCTGGCTTCTGTTTAAATAGAAAATACTTTAGAGGTTCCCGCAAAAGAAATTGGAAACCAGAAGAGTACAAGGGACTTCAGTTGTGCAGATAGACCAGAGAAGCAGAAGTTGTTTTCCTCAGAGCAGACGTTAAGTGGGGACCTAATAGAGGTTTTCAAAATCATATGGGCTCTTGAAAGAGGCATGAAGTACCAAATGGTCTCCTTTTGTGCTCTATGATCATATCAACTACCTGCTCCATAATGGCTACCAAGAGTGACTAAACCGATCAACTATAACTTGGTGTAAACCTAACATGAGCTAGAGAGAGCAAAAGAGAGAGAAAGAGAGAAGAGAGAAAAAGAAAGCGAGAAAAAAAGAGAGAAAAAGTGAGAGAAGTACTTGTAACTGCTCGAGCCCTAGCCCCTCAGGATATGCATCCCAAACTACAAGTACTTAAGCACGTTATATAATGCAATTGAATGTGTATTTATAGAGGAACCCAGTGAAGAAATATCACAGTCAGCACAGGCCCCAAAGGAGGCAACAGACTGGGCTAATCACCACAACAGTGGGACACTGTAGCCAAATCAAGAAAACAGTATTATCGGTGCAGTATTAAAGAGATACAAGGAGATAAAGGAAAAAGGGAACAAAAAGGCTTGCATTTCTATAGCACTTTACAATCAATAACATGCTTCTGAAGTGTAGTCACTGCTGTTATGCAAGAAACACAGCAGCCAATTTATGCACAGCAAGTTCCCACCAACAACAGTCCAATCATCTGCAGGTAATCTGTAATATTGGTGGAGGGATAAATATTGGCCAGGACACCAAGAAGAACTCCCCCGTTCTTCAAAATAGTGCCATGGGATCTTTCCCCTCCAGCTGAGGGGGCAGACAAGGCCTCGGTTTAATGCCTGACCTGAAAGACAGCATCTTTGACAGTGCAGCACTCCCTCATTACTGCACTGGAGTTTTGGCCCAGATTGTAGTGCGCATGTCTCCAGAGCGGGACTTGAACCCACAACTTCTGATATGGAAGCAAGACCGCTGCCAATTGTACAACAGCTCATAACAGGTTCCATGAGGTAATTACCTGTTGCTGTGTTGTTAAATGAGGAACAATTATTGGTCCTGGCACCAGGAAGAACTCCTCTGGCCTTCTTTTAAATAGCAGTACACACAATCAAGTTATTTATCAAGGTATGGGGTTCCAATGTTCATGTGACATGTAAGCTTACTGTACCCAAATGAATTTGCTCACTGTTATGCCCAGAAGAGTATCCATAACTTTTCAAACATGAACTATAATCAGTTTGGAATCTTCTGGAACTAACTTTTCTTTTTAAAAAATAGACATTAAAAGGCTACAAAAAAATGGTCACCAAGAATCCACCAAACCAATTAAGCTGGCTTGTGGATTCCAGCTACCACACTGTCTTGAGAGGACAACCTTCCAGCCTAAGAAGTGTCAATACTCATATCTTGAAACCATCCATGGCTTGAATGGGTCTTTTCAGAACTAAAGATGGTGATTATCTCAGACGCACCACCCCACTTCCGCCGCCAAGGGTGAATGTCTGCACACAAAGACCAGGTTGTGGCAAATTAACTTAAGCCCATATTTGGAAGGGAGTTGTGAAGGGCTGCATGGTAAAGCAGCCATGTTGGTCTCCCTTTTAAAAATAAGCCTTAAGTGCTGTCTACAGAACACAAAACAAAAACCACAGAGTCAGCAGCAGCAGAAAGGACAACAACATCTGTGCCTCTAAAAACTGGAGATCGCAACATCTTATGGTCTCCAAACCTGCTCCTTTTCAAGTCCACCAGTACAGAAAACCAACCTCCTGGTAATGAGACTACAAGTAACTAAATTTGTGACCTGCTGAAAATCCATCTCTTTAATGAAATCCTGCAACAATTCTGATATACAATGCTGGCTATTGAATCCACCATAGACTACCCTTCAGGAGTGAAAACACCTTAACCGGGCTTGCAACACGTGTTTTTCCCCCAAGGTGAGCCAATCATGTGAATTACAAACTACTCTTTTCTTTACCTTGTAAAAGTGCACTATTCTCTATCACCATATTTAGATGAGAGCGCGGGAACCAAACAGCATGCGAAACAAAGTGAGCGAGGGGTATATGTCATGGCATTAGACTATCGGGATGAACACATGAATAATTAAAAACAGAATTACCTGGAAAAACTCAGGAGGTCTGGCAGCATCAGTGGAGAATAAAAGAGTTGACTTTTCGAGTCCTCATGACCCTTCAACAGAACTGAGTGAATATTAGGAGAGGGGTGAAATATAGCACCTTAAATCAGCTTATATTTCACCCCGCTCTTATATTTCACCCCTCTCTTAATATTCATTCAGTTCTGTTGAAGGGTCATGAGGACTCGAAATATCAACTCGTTTCTTCTCCGCCAATGCTGCCAGACCCACTGAGTTTTTCCAGGTAATTTTGTTTTTGTTTTGGATTTCCAGCATCGGCAGTTTTTTATTTTTATCACATGAATAAATAATCCTCTTTACTTAAATGCGGTTAAAGCTTACTGCTGGGTCAAACTGCCAACACACTGAGGGATGAAGAAACAGACACAACTTCCTTATCAAAAACACACTGATTACAGACAGTAAAGGAAGGGATCAGATGTTTCAGTTCTCTCTCATCCCTGTCCATAAGTTACATACTCTCATGCAATTCATAAATCGAAAAGTGTTTTTTGAATACCTAACAATTCTGTTAATTAAGGACAATTAGTTTTACTTGCATAGCATTTTTGACCATTATCATTCTCGACTCACCACGCCCCACCATTCTTTTGAGTGTTTCAAATAGCTAGCATATGTAGAGCACCTTTCACAATCTCAGGACATTCCATTGTGCTTTACAGCCAATGAAATGAAGCTACTGTTGTAATGTAGGAAACAAGGCATCCAATTTGCACACAGCAAATTTCCATAAATAGCAATATGACCATGATCAGGTAATTTGTTTGTGATGTTAGTTGAGGGATAAGCATTGACCAGAACACCAGGAAGAACTATCCTACTCGTTTTTCCCCAAATTGTGCCATGGGATCTTTTACATCCACCAAGACTACTGTTAAATATCTCATCTGAAAAGATGGATTGTACCTTCGTTATTAAAACTAGCACCACAGAAGCAGGCTTCACAGGCAAAAGCCAGTGGCTCATCAATGGTAGGAAGTCCTGCCTAAGAGAATAATTTATCATTTATAACATAGCTTTACAGGGTCAAACCAAGGTTTTTTTGTGGCCACAAATCTACCAGTTATCAATGTTGTGAGTTGGGTCCTTCTACCTTGGACTGTAGGCATGGGACTTGGTTCTTTAACAGATTGTAGACATATTCTGGTATCTGCTTAACACTTGTTTATTAGTACTACATCTAAACAGGTTACAGAGTAGGCACTACCACTACCATTAATGCTCCCTTTGTCTTTTTGTCCATGACACCTTTGTCAATCCCTCCTTAGCCCCCACCTATCACAGGCCTTCTATCCAGTTTCACCTGCTCCACCCCCCCCTTAAACAGTATAAATTTCATCACATTTCTGCTCTTTAGCTCTGAAGAAGGGTCATACAGACTCAAAATGTCAACTGTTTCTTTCTCCACAGATGCTGACAGACCTGCTGAGTTTTTTCCAGCGTTTTCTGTTATTATTTCAGATTTCTGGCATCCGCAGTATTTTGTTTTTCTCTTTTATATTATGATACAGAGTAGGCACATTGCTCCTAGGCGTGAATCCAACCTCTCTCTTGAACAAAAACAGAATTACCTGGAAAAACTCAGCAGGTCTGGCAGCATCGGCGGAGAAGAAAAGAGTTGACGTTTCGAGTCCTCATGACCCTTCGACAGAACTTGACAGTAGTTCTGTCGAAGGGTCATGAGGACTCGAAACGTCAACTCTTTTCTTCTCCGCCGATGCTGCCAGACCTGCTGAGTTTTTCCAGGTAATTCTGTTTTTGTTTTGGATTTCCAGCATCCGCAGTTTTTTTGTTTTTATCTCTCTCTTGAAAGTGTCTAACACTTGACTGACTGACGTCAGCAGTATGTCATCATCTATGTCATATATTATCATATCCCATCTGTCAACCCTTTATACTATAGTCAATTAATTTGAATAGAATATAATCCACATGGCATGGGGCGGCCAACAAGTCACTCATGGAAACATTCGAACACAAGTTCTTTTAACTTAATAGGTTAAACCACATTTGCAGCTGGATAGACAAAATTATGTAGCAACCTGGCAGCTTATTAAAACACCACATAGTTTCAGTAACATGCTGTATTCATTGCCAGACTATTTTAATGAAAGTCAATGCTTTCTGCAGAATTCCAATGGCCAGTTTTAAATCGTCATCATCAATCACAAAGGTTGCTTGCTTGGGGTTACATTCCTGCAAAGCTATCGCACTGTTTACAGGGGTCCCCTGGTGCTGCAGTTATCCAGCTGGACCATAACACCTCAAAGTCCCAGTTCTGACCTCAACACTGTTCCCAATTACTTGATAATAACTGGGGTGATGGCAGAAACAGGAGTGGCCTCTGCAAACAGGGTTAGGGATGAGTGAAAAGAAAAGAGAGATTTGCATTTCTAAAGTGTCTTTCACAACCTCAGGACATTGCAATGCACTTGAGAACTAAAGAATTTTCTGAAGTCTAGTCACTGGTATAACGTAGGAAATGGGGCAGCCAATTTACACATAGCACGATCCTACAAAGCAGCAATGAATTAACAGCATAATCTGTTTTAGTTGTGTTAGTTAAGGAATAAATATTGTACAGAACTCCCCTGCTTTTCTTCCAAATCATGCCAGAGATCGCTTACGTCCATTAGAAAGGCCAGACGGACTTTGCTTCAATGATTCATGTATAAGACGGTACCAGACAGTGTAGCACTCCTTCTGTACTGCACTGAGTTTGTAGTGATCTGCCTAAAGACAGGTCCTCTGTTCATTCCTCCATGCCTATCAGTCTTGCACCTTTCCCTTTTCAGTTGCTTGTTTTCCTCACGAGCTTAAAGAAAAGCAAAGTCCTCCTCCACCTGTAAGCAGCCATTGTCCCTCGAGATACTAGTTCTTCTGCCAATACCACAGAAAATGTGCTGGTTCTGCCATTGGTCATGGCTCAATCCTGAGTATAGGACTCTTACCTGGGCCTCAGGCAACCTACAAAAGAGCAGAAATGACCACCCCGAGGTCTCAAATGACCCTGCTAACACTACTGCAATGAAGAAGTGTTAAACTTGAGCACAAAATCAATGCTAAGGTGTGGGGCTTGAACCCACAATCATGACTTAAGAGGAAAAGGTACTACTCACTGAGCTGTAGCACCTCCATTATTGACCTGTTGGCTTGGAATTGCACACCAACAGTTTCTGCTCCATGTTGGTGGTCTTTGGGAGGAGGAAGAGTTGAGGGAGTGCAGGAAAAAGGTCAAGGAAGCCTGGGCTTCCTAATAATCTTTCAAAGGATAGTAGTCTGACCAAAAAGGTTCACAATCACTTAAATTTTATGTCACAGATACTTGTCACAGATGAGGGAAAATAAAGGAGTAAAGTTATTGCACTGAGATTCCTTAATAGCCCACCCAAAGAAACCTTCAGCTATAGAACTAGCACTGTCAAACAAGATGATGAAGTGAGGACCTCTACATACAAACAACAGTTGTGAATTGTGAAATTCTAGCACCGTGTCCATGACTTTAGCTATGAAACAGATTGGGTCAAAAACAGCAACACAAATATATCATCACTAAAAGTGCCAACCTCTTCACTGCACACCTCTACTCAGTGTATGTGCATTTTAATTTCCATTAATGGATTAACCAGCTGATGAAAATCTAAAAATACATTTTAGCTATTCCAACCATATCAACAGTCTTGGTTTGAACGCCGTCAGAGCAGTACAGCATCATTCATGTTGTGTGCCTCATTGAAGGGAGATTAAATCAGGACTGGCAAATAACTGCAGGAGCATGACTACATCCCTTCCTTGACTTAGAGGGGAACTGATTAGATGACTCTAAAATTATGGGTTGGACAGAGTCGATGTAGAGAGCCATCAAAATTAGGTAACATAAATACAAAAGTTACAAGTAACTACAACAGGGAAACAAGGGAAATTTCTTTGCTCAGAGAGTGGTTACAAAGTCGAACTCGTCCGCAGGAAGTGGTTGAGGCAAATAGTGAAATGCTTTCAAAAGGAAATGCAGACGAGTACCTGAGAGAAAAAGGAATAGAAAGTTATACTGAAAGGGAGAGATGAGGGGTAGATGGAATGGGAGGAGACTCGTGTGGAATATAAACACTAGCACAGACTGATTGGGCCAAATGGCTTGTTTCTGTGCTGTATATTCTATGCAATTCCATCCAACATTCAGCAGTCAAATCTCAACTTCAAAAGGCATGCAAATCTGCGGGTAAATGGTTGGATACAACAATTCATGGTAAAAAGAATTCCATTCCCATCAAGAAAAACCATGAAACTGGGGAAAGCAAAGACACTGTTAAAAAAAGGTATTGGTGAGAGCAAATACCATGTTCCCAAAAGCATGGAACGGTACTGGTAACAGCCTCTTTCACACATTTCCTAACTCGCACCAAGCCCAATTCACCCATCACCAGTGCTCACCGCCCTACGTAGGCTTCCAAATGGCAATGCCTCAATTTTAAAGTTCTCACCCTGGTTTTCAAATCCTTTCATGGCCTTGCCCCTGCATTTCTCTAACCTCTTGCAAGCCTACAAGCCTCAGATCTCTATGCTCTGATTCTAGCCTCTTGCATATCCCCAATTTTTAATCACTCGATCATTGTTGGCCATGCCTTCAGCTGTCGAGGCCCAAAGCTCAAATTCCTTCCCAAATTTCTCTCCTCTTTTAAGACACTCCTGAAAAAAAATTACCCTTTTGATCAAACTTCTGATAATCTGTCCTAACACTGTCTCACCTTGTGTGGCTCACTCAAATTTAGTTTGATAGTGCTGCCTTGATGTTTTACTATTTCTAGATATTATAGAAATACTTTTATTATTGAGATTTTGACACCAATGCATCTGAGGGTTGACGTTGATAGGTCACAGATGGAAGATGATGTGTCTTTTCAGTCAATCAATTTGAGTATTAAAGTAGAGGCAGAAAGCACATAGCAGTAATATTGGGGAGTCCCATAAAGTCAAGAACATTTCACAGGGACTAGACATATGCAGTTTAGGATCTGTTTTTACTCAAGTCTCGGTAACAACAAGGACCAACAAAGCTGAGAGAGTCATCTACTACCCTGAATCAAACCCACACAGATGCAGTGCAGATGAACCATCCTCACAAAGTTTTCCAACATATTCAGGCCAGACTACAATGTTTTGTTTATTATCTGGTGAGGGGAAACCCCACCTTGTCTCTGAACGATATGGGTGGGTAGGTGTGTTTCTAAGTAATCATGAGGAAGAAGGTCGAGTTAGATGATTTCACTGCAAGGGTTTTCGATGACATAAATAGAACCAGTCGTACATCAAATCCAATATGTTATTGGCTAAACAAAAGACTTATGATAGTGTGTTTATTGAGAGGCCTTTCACACTGATCATTCCTCTCCATGGAATTTTAAACACTGCAGACAGCACAGCAAGTCAGACAAAGGAATTACAATGAGGTCTCTCTGTACATGGAGCAAGTAACAACATTCACTGTGACATTGCAGCATCAAGTTAACCAGAACATTTCATTCAGATTAAATCCACAGCGCTCTGAGGAAGTTAGTGGACTGCTGGATTTTTAATGGCCCAGAATTTGCAGGGTTTTTGATGGTGAGCTGTCAGCATTCACCATCATTAACCCTCTGAAACTGACCACAATGTTTTGGATTTAACACGGGACGCAGATTAAAAGGGAAATCCTACATTTGCAGACTTTCATTCACAGCATTGTGGCATGCCACCCTCCACCGCCAGTAACAAAATCAGTTGATATGGTGAAAATTCCCCCTTTCCACTCTCTTAACACTGTTAGAAACCCCATGTAAAGTTAAGCCTTGTTCAACGAGGTGTATTTGGGTTATTAAAAACCCAACTACTGCTGAACAACTGATCTGTCACTGAAAAAATAATTTTATTTTTGTGGAACATTGTTAAATGTCTCAGTTATGGTTAGCTACAATTTTTTAATACTAGATCTTTTAAAGAATTAATTTTGTTTTAGTTTGTTATTGATATTTTAACTTCCAACTCCACATATGCAAATGCACCAATCCTTATTTTCCTCTATGCAAATATAGGTCGAGTATCCTTTATCTGAAACCTTCGGGGCCGATTGCATTTTGGATTTCAGCTAATCTCGGTTTTTGAATACCGCATATAAATTTACATTGCAATAGCCTAAGCCTAGGCTAGCTACCGTCGAAAGTAAATAAAATGTTAGAAAAGTAAGATGCGTCACGGAATAATAAATGCAGGGTAGCTGAAAAGTTTCTTTCTGACATGTTCACCACACGAAAAAAATTGTAAGGTAAACAGTGCAGGCTAACAACTAGACTTCCCGCGTTAAAGGTTGATGAAGCTCAAAAACAAAGGTGTGGTTTTTGGATGTTTTCAGTTTTCATATATAAGGATAAAGGATTCTTGACCTTGTTTCAAAAGTAATTTATTAGTGCTTTTCACTTCCTGGTTGGCTGTCTGTGACAATATTTTATTATGATTGGTGCTTAAACAGCTTTGATGACATCACTGCAGCTCGACACTGCGAATCCCCATTAAAGAACACTTCAAGAGAGTTAATGTTCTAGCCAGAGATTGCTCAATCCCCCAGTGAGGCTTTCTTGGAGATCAGTGGCCACCAGCCTAGCTCCACTGCTGACTGCAAAATCTAGGCCAAAATAAATTTCAAAATTTCTTCAATAGGATTACACCATCCATAAACTTGGATTTATACAGTCTTTCATGACTTCAGGACATCCCAAGCTGCTTTATGGACAATCTTTGAGCTTCTTCCACAGCACCTCCCAAACTTGCAGCCTCTACCATCCAGGAGAACATAGGTGCACCACAACCTGCAAGTTCGTCTGGAAGTCACACCTGGAAAATCGGTCATAGTTCCTTCTCTGTTACTGAATCAAAACCCTGGAAGTCCCTCCCTAACAGATTTGTGGATGCATCTACACCACATGGACTGCAATGGTTCGAGTTTGCAGCTTACCGTTGACACAACCTCAAGGGCTTTCAGGGATGGGAAATAAATAAATGCTGGCCTTGCCAGCAATGACCACATCCCCTGAATAAAAAGTCACTTTTGGCGTATAGGAAATGTGGCAGTCAACTTGCTATTGGTGGGAACTTGCTGTAATCAATGTGATAATAACCAGATAATCTGTTTTTGTGATGTTAGCTGAGGGATAAGTATTAACCAAAGCCTGGAAGAACTCACTAACTCTTCAAAATTGTGCCATGGATCCTTTATGCCTACCTGAAGGGGCAGACAAGACCTCAGTTTCCAGTCTCATCAGGGAGCTGGCACCTATAACAGTGCAGCACTCCCTCAGTACTACATTGGAGTCTCACATCTGAATTGTGCATTCAAGTCTGTGGAATGGGATTTAAAACCACAAACTTCTGACTAAGGTGAAGGCCATACTCACCAAGACACACAAAAATCATTTGGGCAGTGGGAAAATTATCTCCATGCTCAGAAAGCACCAAATCAATAATTTAGTCAGAGGCTGACAAACATTTGGTGCAACACTGCACTGTAAGGGTTGGAAATGTTCTTCATTTATAAATCCATATTCAGCTCTTTGGCTTAGTGGTAACATCAGATTTGCAGCAACTAGTAACAACTAGATAAACAAGTGGGAATTCCCCTGAGTACTCAACTCAAGTAACCATCCTCATCAACTTCTCTCTCCAATAAAGCCAGCACCTATGCAGTGGCAGAATACAGTGTGATGAGTCCAGGGTTTGCAGCCACTCTCAACAGGTTCACCTACTGATTAATAGCCAATAGTCACCCGCTCCTCTTACTGTGACCGCCCCTTACGGTGCACTGTGGGTCTACTTACTGTCTGTGCCGCACAGCCATGCTTTCCCTGATGCCAAGTGGACTGCTCAGTAACTCCATGAGATTTTTGCTGAGATCTTTTTAATGTGTAATTTATAGTTTATATTGACTACAATTTGCCTGCTAATTCAGGTTTAATTGGTTGATTTTACTTTGATTCTTAAAGTATAAGAAGTGAAATCTTGTCCATTGGTTTTCTGTTTGGGAGGGTCGCTAGGTAAATACTTTTAGTTTGTTGATCTCCATGGGGATCATCATAACTGCAGCTACATGAGGGTGAAGACGGAAATCTCCACCTTGTGCTCTTGGATGCAATGCAGTTTGTAGGTCCGTACATCAGTAAACACCAAGCATGACCAACCCCCTGCAAGACTCCACGTTCCATGACAATAGACAAATGGTTAGTTGTCAGCACCATCCAGGCTCACAACAAAAAGCACCTCGCTTTTCTTGCTAATGGCATCAGCCATAGCTCAGTGAGCAGTACTTGCGTAATGTAGTCAGAAGGTCATGGGTTCAAGCCCCATTGCAGAGAGTTGAGCACAAAAATCTAGGCTGACATTTCTGTGCAACATCGAGGGAATGCTCTGATGTCTACAGTGCTGCCTTCAATGCAAAAGTTGAACTGAGGTCCCAGCTTCCCTTTTAGGTGGGCATAAAAAGACCCGGCAACACTATTCTAAACAAGTTGAGGGGAGTTCTCCCAGATGATCTAGTCAATTTTTAGCCCTCCACCAACATCACAAGCTAATTATCTAATTATCTGGTCATTATGCTGCTGTTTGTGGAAGCTTGTTGTACACAATTTGGCTGCTGTGTTTCCTATATCACAACAGTAACTAACTACACTTCAAAAGTAGCTAGTTAGCAGTGAAGTGCTATGGGAGGTCCAGAGGATGCAAAAATCATTGTGAAAGCTTGTTCTTCTTTCATTCAACTTAAGGCCACCAGGAGTCTCATAAGTCTCATAACATATTATTCTCCAAACACTCAGCACATAACACCATCGGCAAGAGCTTCACACAGTGAACCTGCTCTTGGAACTCTTCCAGAACATGTTACCACCTGGAAGCTGTTTTCCCTTTTGGCAGCTAATTATCTTTTCCGGATCCAAGGTTCCTAAAGGATTTCTTGGGCTGTTCAGAAATGCCCACCTGCAACCACATAGACAAAATCCTATACAACAGGCCATCAATACAAGATCCTCGCCAATATAGCCAACAGAGAATTCAGAAGAAATTTCTCTACCCACAGAGTGTTGCGAACTTGGAACATGCTATCACAAGGAGTAGCTAAGGCAAATTGAATTGTTGCATTTAAGGGGAAACTAGATAAGCATGAAAGGAATAGAAGATTATAGAGAGGAAGTGAGATGAAGATGGGTGGGTGGCGACTCATGGAGCAGAAACACTGATTATAAATCTGCTGGGCCACATAGGTCTGTTTCTACGATATAGGTTGGAGATAATACTGTCCCAAGTCTAAAATAGCTCAAATTCTAGGAGGTATCCTGGGAGAAGACATTCCCAACAAACAAATCCCCCACTTACACATACCTGCAAGTTTCCAAGACTGAAATGCAGAATGTTAGGGTTGAATAGATCTTCAGCAACCCACCCAAAGGATGCGTACAAAGAGCTATAACTATTGATTGTTGCCTTGTGCCAGACTCTGTAGAGAGCCACACACACACACACACAGACAAACTTAGCTTTCCACACACATTCACAGAACAGTATTGTTATTGATTGAGTCTGTTTAAGATTTATACTGGATAAGGGAACACTCAGTGGAAGAGGTCATTTGATACATATTGTCTACGTATGCAATGCAGTGAAAGTCAAAAATTGGAATCAAAGTAGGAAGAAAAAGCGACAGTGCATTATTTTCTCATCTATATATGAAACCAGGTCATGTCTTAAAAACCTGGAAAAGATATCCAGCAAGCCAAGGCAACCAGTGATATTCATTACTGAAATATTTTAGGTGCACCTTACTATTGAAAACACCACATCCATTAGCATCAAGCATGTGTCATATTAATTCCACCCCTCACCCCGCCAGGTTATTGAAATGAAGAGAATTTCTTCACAAATCATTTGTCCTTTTAAGAGTATTCATGTACGGCTGAAGCTAACATGGAGGAATGATCTGCAAGCACCCCAAATATAGTGAGCAATTCCTCCTCTAATGTTGGCAATTCGCATTTTAGTGGAATGCCTTCACACAATACAGACAAATGTGCTCCACGTGTGAAAACTTAATAGCAACGATCAGTTACCAAGGAAGTTAAGCACTCAGCCATTAAAAAGACTTTCACATTCCATTTTTCACCTCAAGGGATCAGTTACACAGGCACAAGTTTTGCAAATATGACTCATGATCACAAGTCCAATGACTGTCGATCTTCTTAAATTGTTTGGTCCATGTGATCTTGGACTGGTCTCCAGCACTTGAAGGGCTAAGAGAGAAATTTTACAGCAGTTTTTTCCATTTTATTGGCCTTGGGTTTTTTTTGTCTGCACATTTGTCTCTCCCAGGACATTGCAAGGATACAAGCAGAGGAGGGTGAAAGAAGAGAGGCAGAGAAAATGTCTAGTTATGCTGCTTCAGCCGCATCAGTTTTTATTTTCTCCTGACTCGGAAAAGACTGCAAAGATTTTTATTTTCAATCCAAGTATAAAGGGGTAATAAAACAAGGTAACAAAACTTCAAAAAACCATCATGCTGTGATCTTCAAAGGAAAGAAGGTGAAACATAAGGAAAGAAGATGGAGCATAATGAAAAAAACAATCAGTTGCAGATCTGAAACAAGCCCATTTTGTGCTGGTGTAAATCAATTTCACCCGAGGGGTGTAAACCAAGGATCGACATTCACTCCTTGCAAAATTGGCCTATAGCCCTCAGTTTCGGTCATGGTTCAAGCCACATAAAGAGCAAACCTTCGTGAGAGATATATCTGAAAGGGTTTGTATTTAATAAACAAGCATCATGGGCTAGATAAATAATGCTTGAAAGCTTTGCAAGGGCTCTTGAGATAACTGCACCCCAAACACTGCAATACAAAAAAAAAGGTTAACAAACATAAAGAGGACTTCAACTAACTTGACAAAGTTGTGATGGGATTCCAAATTACTGTTCAGATATCTGGCCCTACATAGCAGTTGAAACTTCTAATCCACATATCTCCATTTTGATTTTATTAATCTTGTACTGAGTGGTGAGAACATGGATCTCGCTGCCAGAAGGAGTAGTTGAGGTGAATACCATGGATGTATTTAAGGGGAAGTTAGATAACTACATGAGGGAAAAAGGAATAAAAAGATATATTGATAGGTTTAGATGAAGAGCGGTGTGCCAAGAAGTGAGTAAAGAATAGTTAGAAGGAACCTTCAAAGATGAGATTTTAATTGAGTGACAACTTGAATTAGTAAAACCCTTATGCTTCCTATCAAATACTTAAGAAGTCAAAATCCAACTTCCTCAATAGATAGCTGGATACAGCTATACAGATGATACAATGGAGCAAAATACCTTTATTGCACAGAACAAAACAAAGTGCTATCAATCAAGTTTCCTATCAATTCTTTAAGATCAGGATTCATTAAAAAAAATTTACTCAGAAACCTCACAGACACAAGGTATCATCTGTGGGATTTTCCATTTATACCATGGTAGTTGCTCTCAACAGTAGCTGAGATTGGGTTGTTAAAATGGGTCTCAGCACCTCCAGACTAGGAATAGGAATAGTCAGTGAC